>NC_056737.1:361641259-361711259 GCF_019279795.1 Protopterus annectens
AGACTTCCTAATGTGTTTTGAGTTTGCTGGACTGCAATCTGCTAGGGAGGTGGTCGAGATAACACAACGTGAAACAAACTGCATAGTGTGCAATATGTGTTTGTCATGCTAAGAAGTTTTTTACATACAATGTGCCAAAATAACACAACCAGGCCAAATATCAAACATCCAACTAACGTCTCCCTGGAGTAAGAGACTTTATGTCCTATAATTACCTAGTTGCATACGGACATGTTGCAATGGTAGTGGCAATTGTTGCGAGATGCCACTGCATCTCACATTTCCCTGTAGCACAGTCACACTTTTTTCCATGGTGTAGCTACAAATAGTAGATGACAGGGCTGATTCTTTTCACTTTCAGTGATAATATGACCTAGTTTATTAAGAAGACTAGATTCAAGACACAGAGAGCTGCTTGATTACATGTTTTATCCTTAGCAGGTGACGCGATACAATCTGATTTAGTTTGGTTCCTCAGGCTATGAGGTGAGTGCAGTCTGCAGAACCACACCACAGACAGCACTCAGCAATATGTAGAACCACTGGCACCAGCAATGCTCTGCAGACAAGAAAAAGGCTGTCTCCACTCACTAACTAGTCATATCAAAATTCTGTGGCATGATTCAGGGATGTGACTAATATGTACACAGAATTCCACAAGTGTTACAAAATACAAAAATAAAGAAGACCATGATTTTTTGCTGTTTCTGAAGTACTGAAACGGTTGCACAACCGAAACTAGAAATGTGCAGGGTAAGTGATCAAAAATTTTGCTGAGGTTATTCATAGCATACTGCTGAACATAGAAAAATGGCTAAAATACTGAGTTGCAGGCAGAAGTGAAAGAAGCGTTCTTTATTTTCATGCACTATGAGAAATAATTTTCTTAAATAGCTACTGCAAAAGAACATCAAAATAGAAATGTGTCAGCTATAATACTACTGTTGCATTCACAAATGCAAAAAATAAATGTTGCTGTCATTTTTACATTTAATTTTGACTCATGAATACTACAGTAGTCACATATGATTTTATTGTATATTTTATTTGCATTGCATATTATCGCCCTCTTTCTTACACCAAGAGTTATTAAGTTATTCTGTTTTTTCATACCCCTTCATCTACACTGGTCATTATTGAATCTCAGTCAGCTTTTTCCCCCTTGTGGCCAGCTAGATAGCATTTGGCATTTTGAGGAAGTGTAGTAATTGTTTCATGCTTACAGAGCAACTCTTTATTGTTTCTATATAATAATTCAATATATGAACAATGTAAGTATTCCCTTCTCACCTCAGAACACATTTGGTAAGTACAAAACCCACACACATGCAGCAGAAAGTATCTCCACTAAACCTACTTACTCTGTGGTTGTTAAGAGAACACTACCTCCACTGCCTCCATTGCCTAAGCCTCCCAGGCAAAGGACTAAAAAACATCAGCTATTACTTCACACTGCAAAACATCCAGCTTCACCATGCACACTCAAAGCCAGTACACATCCCTCCAAGAGTGATAACTGTGCAGACTCCAAGCCCTTAAGGCCAGGATGCAAAAAATAACAAGAGCTCTAAGAACCCTGAATCCTGATAAACAGAATTGTGACCTGATATGGGTTTGAATGATCTCTTGCACTCTACTCAGAGGTACATGCAAAGAAATATAATTAAGCTTGGTATGAATGCGTGTGAAGCAGGAAATACACTGGTATTTTAACTTGCCCATAAATATGGCAAGATTCAAAGACAAGCTGACTGGATTTAATAATTAGCTATGTAGCTGGTGCATTCTAAGGGAATCCAGTATGCATCAGCTTCGGATTAGATGGCTGGCAAGCTCTTTTGTTTTGCCAGGTAATTTATTTATCTGCATTACCAAAGACATTTGTATTTTGGCTAAAGCTTTGGCTGCCCCCATAGAACCTTCTTTTAGGCAGAGTTTGTTTGCTCGGCATTCCAACATTGTAAATTCTAATATGGAACACATTAAGGTGGTAATACTCAATATTAGTAGTCTAAACCAAAAAAAAAAAGCACAAAGCCCAAATTTGAGGTCTTCCTAAAACCTGAAAACATTCATATATGCATAGTTACAGAGGTATGGTTTCAAAACAATGAAAGCACTCTTTCTATTCCTGGGTTTAGATACTATCATGTCTTCAGACAGTTGCGAGGTAGCATCATTATTTATGAAGGATATCATCACCTCTTAACATATTCCTCTAGACATCAGATTTGAACTCCTAGATGTCCAAGTTATGCTAAACAAGACTAACTACCACCATATACCTAGCTGTACAACACCCTCTGCATACCCTTCTGAGCATGATAGTTATGCTAACACCTTAGATGTATCACCCATTAAACCAAAACTATTTTACTGGGAACTTCATCTATCCTTCAATAAACTGGTTGACCTACATTGCCAGTGCGTGATGTGCCTAATTTTTCCTTGACTTTATAAATGCTAACACCTTTGTACAATAAGCTAGGAGCCTCCAGTACCCTTGATCTTATCCTTACAAATATGACCACCTTGTGGATACTTCCATATGTATCATCTTCCCTTTTTAAATCAAATCATAGACAGCGATCTTTTCTTTTACAACTGATGGTACTTCCCTGCAAATACCTGCATTTTTAGGGAAACCTCCTTCAGTTACTTGATGACCTAAATAAATTCTGCTGTAATTCTCCTATGCATCTCTTTATTGACACCTAAATTACTGTATTGATATGGCAGTCCCCATCGAAATATACTGAGAAATTTATAAACAAACCCCTGTGTGTGGAGTACCATATAAGTACATTATGTAACATGAAAGGTTAGTAAATTAGCGCTCATAAGAAGTATCATGCTACATACCTTAAGAGCATACAAAAGCAAACTAGTAAGGAGGTTGAGGGAAACCATTAGGATGCCCAAAGCTAAATATGATCTTAAAATAGCAATTGAAATCACAATGAAGTGCTAATAAGATCCAACAATATCCAGCACTTGACTACAATACTGTTGCCTACTCCGACCCAAAAGACTCAGCTTCCCATATCGTCACACCATTTAATTCAGAATCCTATGCCTAATGGCTAGTCTTCACCAATACCTGAGAAGTTTTTCCAAGCATTTCCCAGCCATATACATAGTTTTGTGACAATGCTTACCCTCATCTCTATATTTTCAATATAAACCTTATGATAGCCATGTGAAGATATGTCAAGGCTGCCAATCTAGCTAGATAGGATTTTGCAGATAATTCTGTCATTTGTAAATATTAATATAAGCTACAGGCTTGTTCTCTTAAATGTGAAAAGACTGTATTGGATGTTGAACTGCAAAAATGTAACCACATTGCACTCTGCTGGAGGAAAGCTAAGTCACGCATTGTATAATTGTTTGATCTCAAAACTCGGAGCTGAGATGTTTGGATGAAGGAATTCTTCCTATTGTTTTGAGACTAGAGTTAATTGCTAGACATTATATATAATGTCTTTAATTGCTGTAGTTTCCTGACCATGTGCAAGCTTACTAAGAAATGTTAATGTAGAGTTTCTGTTAGTCTGGAAGACCAAAGAATTTTTAAGAGTGATGTAATCTAAAATGAGTCAAGAGGATGTATTACCAATTTAAAGGGCTTTCTCAGGGACAAAGAGAGAGCTTTTTGGTTTTGTCTTGAGAACATCCAACTCACCAGCACTCTGCCTGTGTCTGCATATAAGTAGGATCTTAGACTTTAGTGGCACTCTTAGAAATAGGAAGATTAGACTAGTTGTTTTCTGTATTGATGTCAGAACTTTTCTACTTTATTATTTTTAGCATTTCTCTATGATCTCTGAACTCTTGACTAGCACTGTGTAGTAAGAAATATTGTTCTGTGGTTTTATTATTTATTATTAAATATTTTTAAACCTTTCACCTGTGGCTGCTTTGTGTAGAGATAATTTAAGCTCTAGAGTACATTGCATGTATATAGTGATACTGGCAAAGCCACTCCAATAAGCCTTAAAAAGTTCTGGTCACACATCTTTTGCATAATAATATCGCACAGTAATAATTGGACATCCTTTAATAAGGGCCTTATTAGTAGCTGATATTAGTTGTTTGTGGTAAGTGGTACTACTGTATAGTCTGGGCAGAAGGGACATAGCTGGAGAACCTGTGCCAGCCTTCCCCAGGAGTGTCTGTGTGTTTCTATATAACTCATATCTCAATGTGTGTGTGTGTGTGTGTGTGTGTGTGTGTGTGTGTGTGTGTGTGTGTGTGTGTGTGTGTGTGTGTGTGTGTGTGTCAGTTACTTGGGCAGGGTCATGAAGCACTGATTGGACAGAGAGAGTGCTGGAGGTTTTAGCTTGACCAGTAGGCTGAGACCTGTGTCCTATAGCTGTGCTAGTGGAGCGTCTTATTGGGGATCTGGAGAGAAAGGGAGAAACCAGCCCCAGAGTGACTATGATCTCTGTGTGCTCTTAAAGGAAATTGTACTTTACTATGCGTGTATTTGTTATCCTTCCTAATGTGGACGCCTCTTACTGGTGTTAGTGGTGAGGATTGAGGCTCCTTGATTAATGGGTCAGTGCATGTTTGGCAGTGGTGGGATATCCACACAACATATTAGGTTCACAGGTTTATAGGTAGGTACTAGGCTATCTGCCCGAGGGCATTTATAAGCCTAGCCAGACTGTGTCGGCTTTCACCACCCCATTGATTAATTAACTGATCCTGTCAAGCAGAGCCAATGAAGTGATCCCAGGGGTGTATTTTCTGTTACCCATCCACTCGTAAAGGTTTCTCTTGAAGAGTGTTAGTGAGGGGCTCTGCCTAATGTAGTTTGTAATTTTGTTCCAAAGCATGGGGAGTCTCTGTGACAGGAATCTATCCCTTCAGCATGTTCTATTTATTGTTGTGACGAGATTTAGCTCACTAGAGCATGTGTCTTGCAGTGACTTGGATTTCTTTAGGTGGAGCATGTCCATTAATTCTGAGTTGGACATGGCTTTGTAAGTCAAGCAGAGATCACCTCTGAGTAAGCGATATGCCACTGAGTACAGCAGGAGTTTTTTCAGTCGGGCTGCATAAGACATATGTTTGAGGCCAGTAATCCTCTTGGTGAGGTACTTTTGTGGTCTTTCCAGCTGTTGGAAGTGTCTTGTGAGGTACATCCCAAATGGGGCATTGTATTCTATGATGGGTCTGATGAGTGACGAGTAGAGGGGCACTATAACCTCTTTATTTCTGAATGCAATACCTTTAGTAATAAGATGGACCACATAGAAGGATTTTCTAACTACTTTGGCAATATGATTGTCAAAGGAGAGATTACTATCTACCTGAGTCCCCAGATCTTTTATTACCTCTTCTGTATTTAGGGGGCTGCCACCTGTGTGGTAATTCAGGGGTGTTTTATTTTTCCCAAATGGGATGACTATGCATTTTTTGGCATTTCGCTTGAGACCATGACTTTGACACCAGGTGTCCATCTCAGTAAGGGCTTTTTGGAGGATGTCCGTGTCAGCCAGAAAATCAATTATGGCTCCCAGTTTGCAGTCATCTGTGAACTTGGTTAGCCATAGTCCTCCTGTGCTTACCTGTACTTCTGAGAAGTATATGCAGAACAGTAGAGGTCCCAGGACCGAGCCTTGTGGGACACCACTTGTGACTGGTTTAGAGTTGGACCTGGAGCTTGATATTCTTACCGTGTGAGTTCTGTCTGTAAGCCAGTTGATAACCCATCTCGTGACAGGGGTTTATGCGCAGGCTGGTGAGTTTTTCTGAAATACCCGAGTGGGGAATGGTGTCGAAAGCCTTGGTGAAGTCAAGTTAGGCTGAGTGAAACACCTTTCCTCATCTATGGCCTTGGTGACTGTCTCGAAGAAGTCATCCAGGTTTAGTAGGCATGATCTGCCCTTAAGAAAGCCGAACTGGGTTGGGTCAAGTGTTTGGAAGTTCTCAATGTCTTTGTTAATGAGTTCCATGATGATGTGCTCCATAGCCTTGCAGTCCAGGCTAGTCAGGCTTATGGGGGCGATAGTTACCAGGGTCAGTTGTGGCCCCTCCTTTGTGGAGTGGAATAACCATTGCTGTGCACCATTCTATGGGCACGTAGCCTATGGAGAGGCTGAGGTTGAACAGCGTGTTTAAGTGGGAGGTTAGTTTGTTTTGTAGTTCATGCAAGATGCAGCCTCGGACACATTCTGGCCCCATTGATGCTGTGTTTTTGGCTTTTGAAAGGCCTGTTTTCACCTGTGCATCTGTGATTTCCGGGTCACTACACTTTTCCGGTATTTTTGTGGGCCCTTTTGGAGGTGAGAGGGGGGTGAAGTTTGCACTGAATCTATCTGCCAGGCTGTTTGCAGTATCAGTTGGTTCAGTATATTTTATGCTATTTTGCACTAGTTCAGTGCATATCTGCAAGTTGCCACTTAGATTTTTAACATAGCTAAAGAAGGCTTTGTGGTTATCTTTTAAATCCTTGACTATTTGTCTTTCAAAGTTAGCCTTGGCTAATTTTATGAGGGACCTTAGTTTCTTACTGATACTGATCAGGGTTGCCTTTCCTTCTTGGGATTTGCTTTTTTTTCAGAACTAGTTTCCTCCTTCTATTGTATAGCCTGTTTATGGCAGGGGTCCACCATACTGGTTTCCTTCTCTTAGAGGAGTGATTCTTGGTTTTGCTAGGAATGGCACGATCCATGCATCCTTGTAGTTGCTCATAGAGTGCATTTGTAAAGGTTTCTGCATCTTGGGCAGCATTATCCTTTAGCGTGGGGGCTGTGAAACTTAACGCCTCTGTCTTAAGTAAGGTGAAGTTTGCCTTAGAAAAGTTTTTTACTGTGGTTTTCTTAGTTGGGGGTGGTGGTGGGGTGTTGACATCCAGAGTGATTAGTTTATGGTCTGATCTAACCAGTGATGGGTTGACCTCCGGTGTGAAACACCTGTCGCACATGTTGGTGATGACCAGGTCCAATATATTTTCACCTCTGGTAGGGGAGTTTACCAGCTGATCCAGGGTATTTGAGTTGATGAATTCCAGGAAGTGCTGGGCCTGGGAGTTTGTACTCAAGTAGTTTTCCCAGTTAATGGTAGGGTAATTGAAATCACCCAATATCAGGGTGTTCAGTAGGTCTTTCATGTTTCCCAATGTCTCCAGAAAGGAGGAGAGGTGGTCCTGGGTCATGGAGGGTGATCTGTAGCAGGCCACAATTTGCATTGCAGATTTGCCCAATGTTAGTTGCACATGGATGATCTCAGAGGTATCATGCTGCACCACTAACCTGGAGGTGTAGGTATCCTTGATGAATATGGATACACCACCTCCTTTTGTATTTTGGTCCATGTTCTGTGGCCAAAACATGTGGTATGAGTTGTAGCCCAGTAGTGCTGGGGTGGTCTCTGGAGCCTTGAACTAGGTTTCCGTTACTGCACAGATGTTGACGTTCTCCATACTGAGGAGTGCTTTGAGCGCGTGAATTTTGAGATTCAAACGCCTGGCATTGAGTAGCATAACCCTCAGTTTTTTGTTAATTGTGCTGTTTACGGAGGTGGGTTTGACTTTTGAGCCTTGCCTAAAAAAGGCACTATGGGGGCAGCAAGAGCCTTCGCCAGTATTCAAAAGCCTAGGGATGGCAGGTGCAAGCCATTTCTTGTGAAGCAACGTGACTTGTTGAGCATGTCGTCCCAGGCTGACAGACACTGTATCCCCTTTGAATGACACCAGAAGCTTAGCCAATTGCTGAAATTGATCATTTTTTCTTTATACTGAGGCATAATTTTTGGTGAGGGCAGGATGCTACTCAGGGCCAGGGTCATAACAGCCTGGGCTACATGATCAGAGAGCTCTTCCATGTCTCTTTTCATGTAGTCCAGGGAGGTACATCTCAGGTCATTCACACCAACATGAACAATGACAGAGTCATATTTGTACTTGTTCTGGAGTGACCTGAGTGTTTGTGTTATGTGGCGGATTCTGGTTGGCAATTGGCTTGTAGTGGTGTGGATAGTGAATTCCTGCAGCTTGTGTACAGTGATCACTGAAGGTGTTTTTGTACTCTAAATCAGCCACACAGTGAATATTCAGAGTTCAGATCACAATTGTTTTATTTGTTTTGTTAGCTTAGGTAGTCAGGCAGAGCAGGCAATCATGTCAGCAGTGGAGTATGGCAAGCTGACATAGAGCCAGTTGTCAGAGATGTGCCAGGCTAAGGGACTGTTGCACGGAAACCTGACTAATGCAGGCATGATTGCAGCTTTTTTAACAGCTGCATCAGAAAATATCAATCAGGAGGGAGATCAGACTGGCTGTGGAGATGTACAACACTCAGAGAATGGACAGCTCAACCATTCTGCAGAGGACTTAAAAATCCATCTCAAGCAAAGAGACTTGAGTTGGAGGCCAGGCATTTGGAAACAGAAGCAGCAGAGAGACTGAGATGTCTACATGCTTAGGAGAATGAGAAACTGCTACGCCTAGGAGCTGAGGAGAAGGAAAGGCAGAGGCAGCAGGAAAAGGAGATGCTGACTTCACCAGAGTCATGGAGGTAATGGGGAAGGGAGTAACTGGACCCCAAAAGCACAAAAGGTCAGTAAATTTCTTCTGCAGTTTACAGAGGGGGATAATTTTGATAGTTTCATTCATATGTTTGAGAGGGTGTGTAAACAGTCTGATGTTGACTAAAGGCTCTGGGTACATTTCCTGACCCCCTTACTCCATTGTAAAGCTGTAACTATTTTGTTCAAAATGTCTGACATTGACTGTCTTAATTATACTGCTGTTAAGAAGTGTTTGTTAGAATTTTTTAAGCTAACACCTGAAACTTATAGGAAAAGGTTTTGTGAACATAGACACAAGGCAGATGAAAGTGTGTGTGAATACATTGCTGAACTGAGCACTTATTTTCATAGGTGGGTGAGTGGATGTCAGGTCACCACTTTTGAAGGGCTGGCAGACCATTTAGTGAGAGAACAAGCCCTTATCACTTTGCTTGAGGACATGAGGATCTAGTTAGCTGATAGACAATGTGCTACTTCAGAAAAGCTGGGGAAGAAGGGAGACCTATACCTAGCAAGCAGGGCATCCTTGCACAGGAAAGGGACCACCAGTACTGCTCATGAGTCTAAAGGAACTCGTGGTGGGAAGCCCAGACTGCTCCAACAGAATCTGCCAGTAGCAGGGGAAGCCACTAGTCCAGGTACACGTCCAGGACCTAGGGTTAAATGTTTTGAACTTAACCAGTCTGGCCATGTGGCATACAGATGTCCACAGAGGCAAGGTGGGGAACAAAAGGTGAGAGAGCTAGTAAGTGGGAAAGACAAAATGCCAATAGTAGGTTGTCTTGAGACAACATGGGTATAGAACTACCATTCTGCAGATGTCCTGATAGGGAAGGATTTCAATGAGGCACTACCATTTGTTTATGCAGTTACATGCAATCAACATCCAAGACAAGCATATGGGTCTGGTAGCCTGGGAGGAGACCCAGACAAACCGCATACTTGCAGTCAGGACAAGTGAGGTGGTTACTTCAGGAAGGGAGCTACTCTATAGCAGTGAGACTGAAGGTGAGCCACAGCTGCTTGTGGGTACTGATGTTCCCTTGGACAGAGTGACTGCAAAGGTAGAGGTGAGTAGTAGTACCCATGGTAACAGTGAGGCACCTCTGTCAGAGGATTCCAGACTTCCTATGGAAGGGGAGCAGGGAAGGGTTACAAAAAGAGAGTTGAGACAGGCTCAGCTCTCAGATGCTACATTGCAAGGCCTGAGAGAGATAGCTAGTGAGGGACCTGATTCTCAAGGGAAGGGGGACTCAGTATACTGGGACAAAGGGTTACTGTACAGAGAGTGGATCCCTGAGGGAGGGCTAGAAGATGAGAGAATACAGCAGTTTGTAGTGGCTAGAGCCTACTGTCTGGAGCTTCTAGCCATAGCCCATAATATTCCCTTTGCATGTCATATGGGCATAAAATGTACAAAGAGATGTATTATGCAGAATATCTATTGGCCTGGAATCTCCAGAGATGTAACTGGGTACTGCAGGACATGTGGGCAGTGCCAAAAGGAAGGCAAGGCTGGAGATAAGGTGAGTGCTCCTTTGATACCTTTGCCTGTGATTGAGGAGCCATTTCAGAGGGTAGTTATGGATATTGTGGAGCTTCTGAGTACCCCAAGCTCCACAGGGAAAAAGTATATCCTGGTGGTAGTAGATTATGCTACAAGATGCCCTGAGGCAGTGGCTTTGCCCTCCATTAAGGCAGAAAACGTGGCAAATGCTTTGTTGGAGATTTTCAGCAGGGCAGGTTTCCCAAAAGAAATAATGACTGACAGGAATGCCAATTTCATGTCACACATGCTGGCTTGTCTGTGGAAGTACTGTGGAGTGAAGCACCTGAAGATCACCCCGTACCATCACCAGACTAATGGTCTTGTTGAGAGGTTAAGCTCTACAATCAAGTCCATGCTATGGGCATTTGCAGACCAGTTTAAGATATTTGCCCCTTCTGATGTTTGCTTACAGAGTGGTTCCCCAGGAATCCACAGGTTTTACACCCTTTGAGTTGTTGTATGGGCATAGGGTGAGGGGACCTCTAGATTTAATTTGTGATGAGTGGGAATGTGAGTGTGAATCTCACAAGGAGTCTGTTGTGGCATATGTCTTAAACCTCAGGACAAAGCTCAGAGAACTCATGGGCTTGGCCCAAGAGAACCTGGCTGAAGCCCAACAACAGAAAAAGGTATGGTATGACAGGAATGCTTAAGCTAGAGAATATGCTGTAGGGCAGCAGGTAATGGGTCTCAGACACAACAAGCTGCAAGCAGCTTGGGACGGACCCTACAAGGTGGTAAGAGAGGTAAGTGATGTTAACTACATGGTGGAACTGCGAGGCAGGAGGCAGGAGCACAAGTTGTAACATGTTAACATGATGAAAACTTACCATGATAGGGAAGCCCTTGTGCAGAGTAATTGCAGTGGATTGCAGGAGGAGTCTGAGGGAGATCTGGTGACTGATCTCCTCAGTGAGGCTCGGAGTGATATTTCAGTGGAAGGGGTAGCAATGTGCCAGCAGCTATCTCCTACCCAGGGTCGAAAAATCTGAGCAGTGTTACAGCTGTTTGAGGACATGTTCACTGGGAAACCAGAGTGCACCCACCTGGTGCAGCACCAGGTGGATACAGGTCCCCAAAGGCCTATTAGTCAGGCCCCTTATAGGGTTCCTGAGAGAGTCAAACAGACTCTGAGGGATAAGCTGCAGGAGATGATAGAACTATGGGTAATTCAAGAATCCAACAGTCCCTGGGCCTCCTTAGTGGTGCTGGTGCCAAAGAAGGATGGCTGCACCAGGTTTTGTGTGGACTACAGGAAATTAAATATTCACACATATTCAGATGCTTACCCCATGCCTAGGACAGAGGAGGCCCTAGAGCAGCTGGGTGGGGCTAATTATCTTACCACCATTGATCTTACCAAGGGTTACTGGCAGGTGCCCTTGACTCCCAGTGCTAGAGAGAGAACAGCCTTTGTGACACCTCTTGGCTTGTATGAGTTCACACAGATACCCTTTGAGATGAAAAATGCCCCAGCAGCTTTCCAGAGGCTGGCAGATCATATCCTAGCAGGAGCAGGAAGGTTTGCCCTTGCTTACTTAGATGATATTGCCAGCTACAGCCATTCTTGGCAAGAGCACCTTCAGCATGCCAGGGAGGTGCTGGGCAGACTACAGAGGGCAGGGCTGACCATTAAGCCCAGCAAATGATAGGTGGGTATGGCAGAGGTCTCCTACCTGGGACATAGAGTGGGGAGTGGTAAGATCAGGCCAGAACCTGTCAAAGTAGAAGCCATTCAGGCATGGCCTGCACCTGTTACCAAAAAGCAGGTGAGGGCTTTGTTAGGGACAGCAGGTTACTACAAAATGTTTGTCCCCAGTTATATTACCATAGCTGCTCCTCTCACAGACCTGGCAAAGAAAAACAGGACAGATAAGGTAGTGTGGACCCCAGCATTTGAGCAGGCATTCCAGAAGCTTAAGGAAACTTTGGGAGGACCCCCTGTATTAGCCAGTCCAGATTACAGTAAAGAAATTGTTGTGCAGGTGGATGCTTCAAACCATGGGGTAGGGGCTGTACTTAGCCAGATTTCTTCAGAGGGAGAAGAGCACCCAGTGGTTTATCTCAGTCCTAGGCTCCAACCTACGGACAATTGCTATGCAGCTGTAGAAAAGGAATGTCTAACCATAGTGTGGAAACTGCAGAAACTTCAGCCTTAACTGTATGGAAGAAATTTCACTGTAGTTGCAGACCACAATCCCCTAACATGGTTACACAGAGCTAGCCAGCAAAATGCCAAGTTGCTAAGATGGAACATAGGATTGCAAGCATATATGTCAGTGCAGCACCACAGTGAAATTAGCAATGCCCATGCAGATGGCCTCTCAAGACAGGGAATGGGGCAAGGTATACTCAGATATACCTAATCCTTTTAAGCAACATTTCTCAAGGGTCAGTTGAAAAACTAGCTTGAGTACCCCGGAGGGAGGGGGGAAGATATATGTGAAGATATGTGAAGGCTGACAGCCTAGCTAGATAGGATTTTGTAGATACTTCTGTCATTTGTAAATATTAATATAAGCCACAGGCTTGTTCTCTTAAATGTGAAAAGATTGTATTGGATGTTGAACTGCCAAAATGTAACCACATTGCACTCTGCTGGGGGAAAGCTGATAAGTCAAGCATTGTATAATTGTTTGATCTCAAACTTGGAGCCGAGGTGGCTGTATGAAGGAACTCTTCCTATTGTTTTGTGACTGGAGTTAATTGCTAGATTTTACATATATAATGTCTTTAATTGCTGTAGTTTCCTGACAGGGTGCAAGCTTACTAAGAAATGTTAATGTAGAGGTTTTGTTAGTCTGGGAGACCAGAGAATTGTTAAGAATGATGTAATCTAAAATGAGTCAGCAGAGTGTATTATCAATTTAAAGGACTTTCTCAGGGACAGAGAGAGAGAGAGAGAGAGAGAGCTTTTTGGTTTTGTCTTGAGAACATCCAACTCACCAGCACTTTGTCTGTGTCTGTATGTAGGTAGGATCTTAGACTTTAGTGTCTGTCTCTCTCTCTTAGAAATAGATAGGAAATAGGAAAATTAGACTAGTTGTTTTCTGTATTCATGTCAGAATTTTTCTACTATATTATTTTAAGCACTTCTCTGTGATCTCTGAACTCTTGAACTAGCACTTTGTAGTAAGAAGTATTGTCTTGTGTTTTTATTATTTATTATTAAATATTTTTAAACCTTTCAACTGTGGCTGTTTTCTGTAGAGATAATTTAAGCTCTAGAGTACATTGCATATATATATATATAGTGATATTGGCCAAGCCACTCTAATAAGCCTTAAAAAGTTCTTGTCACACTTACCATTTGGATAATAATATTGCACAGTAATTATTGGACACCCTTTGATAAGGGCCTTATTAGTAGCTGATATTAGTGGTTGGTGGCAAGTGGTACTACTGTATAGTCTGGGCAGAAGGGACATAGCTGGAGAACCTGTGCCAGCCTTCCCCAGGAGTGTCTATGTGTTTGTATATAACTCATATCTCAAAGTGTGTGTGTGTGTGTGTCAGCTACTTGGACAGGGATATGAATCACTGGTTGGACAGAGAGGGTGCTGGAGGTTTTAGCTTGACCATTAGGCTGAGACCTGTACCCTATAGCTGTGCCAGTGGGGAGTCTTATTGGTGATCTGGAGAGAAAGGGAGAAACTAGCCCCAGACTGACTGTGATCTCTGTGTTCTCTTAAGGGAAATTGTACTTTACTGTGTGTGTATTTGTTATCCTTCCCATTTGGACATCCCTCACAGGTGTTAGTGGTGAAGATTGTGGCTCCTTGATTACTGAGCTACTGCACGGGTATCACGAGCCATATACAGCATTATCTATGAACTTGCTTTATAATCCACCTCTTAACTACAATATCTGCATTTTCTCCTCTACTTAGTTCCTTCCCTCACCTCTATGTCTTTGAATTTTTAAGCACTAATCACATGATCTATTATCTGTCTGACAAAGTATATACCTTTTCAAATGCTTAGTGTTCAGTGTCTACTAATGCATAAGTATCTCTTATAAAGTAATACTTGCCTTTATTTCATATAAATGTAATGTAATTGCTAAATTAATGTGTAATTATTAATGCATATTACATAATGTCTGTTCATGTATATTATTGAATGTCTGTTTAAAAAATGTTGTAATATGTTAGAGCTTTTCTCCCTATGTCTCTGCTGCAGTGTTTTTTTTTTTTTTTTTACTAAACCTAATTGGACAACCCTGGTAAACAAAAGCAAATAAAAATAAATAAAAAATAACTAAGAAATGTAGTGAAATATTTCCTCCGGGCACAGTTATTGCTATTCCACAGATTCACCAATCACAGCCACCCCCTTTATGTTCTATAGAGCAAGTCCTGTTAGCTCTCTCAAATGAGCACCTAATCTAATGACCTGGATAACATACTGAGTTGCCTGATTATTAGCGCTAAATATGGCCTGTCTAAACCCTTACTTAACATCCTTAATTTAAGCCTCACCAGTGGTTCCATTTATAAAGCCTGGGAAACAGCCACTGTAATGCTATTGCCCAAGGCTGCCCCAACAACATACCCTTAAAAGTATAGGTTCATAGGTTCATAGGCTAGTACTAGGCTAACTGCCCTTGTGAGCCATTTTAAGCCTAGCCAGTTATCCTCTGTGCGATTCAAACCCTGTACCTTGTGTTTGTAAGGCAAACACCTTAACCATTAGGCCACCCTCCCCCTATGTGTTCCAGTAAACTCACATGTAAAACTATGGAATGTATTATCTCAGACCTCATTAATCTAGACAGTAAAATCTATTAACCACCATCATTTTAGCTTTGTCAAAGGAAAGTCCTGCCTCTATAGTTTCATTAATTTCTTTGAAAAAATCAATGAAATGATTGGTAGTGGTTACACAGTACATGCAGCAAATCTATTCCTGGCCAAGGCCTATGATACTGTTCTAAATGCAGAAATTATTGACAAACTTGTAAATCTGAATATAAATCCTTTTGTTGTGTGCAGATAGCTAACTGGTTGTATGACAGAACCCCATGTGGTTATAGCAGTATATGCCACTTCTAAAAGTGAAGAGGTTCCCAGTGGTATACCATAAGGCTCACTGGTGGGTGTTCACCTATTTGGCATCTATTTTTTCTGACCTTCATGCCAACACTCCTATCCAGAGCTTATCTAAACAATCCTGTCTTAGTTTGTGATTGACTATGCAGTTGCCTGAATTCTTTATTCATTTGCAGCTGAATATGGATTCCTTAAATTAGTATGCCATTAATGATTTGCTAAAGCAGAAGTATCTTGAACAGTGTAGTAAATTATATGTAGATTTAAAGGTAACACCTGATGACACTGGTGATCTGTGTTCCTCATGTCAAAAGGGTGCTGATTTGCTTAACTATTATTGGTAGTAAATCTAGACTTAATGATGACAATTGCACGTGTGCAACTGGCACAGCCTAGGAGAACTGTTCTTATATATATTAATGACTGGACTGATGAGATAAATAATGTTGATCACTCAACCCCAACTGAACAAAATAATAGCAGTGACAAATATGAAATTCTGGATACAAGTGTTCAGTAATCTGAGGATTCAGAGCATATATAAGAAAATAAAAAAAAGAAAGAAAGGAAAAAGTTCAAAACAAATAGCATAGAAAAAATAAACTGATTAATGTCTACAAAACAAAGAGAATGCATACTAAAAAGAACACTCCTTTATTATGTAACACATAGATTACAGGGGACGGTAACATTTTTCTATCAGAAATCCTTTAATCTACCAAAAAAGATATCATTTTTTTCCAAAAGAGATTGTAGAAAAAAAGAGGCAAAGGGCAGGTAGAAAGGAAGAAATCAAATCAGAATGTGAAAGGATTGAAGAACGTTGACAACATAGCTCAAGCTGTGGATGTACAAAGCCAGCTAGATGAGAACTTTATGCTTGCAAATGTAATAAGCAATGAAAACAGTGGGATTAATAAGACTAATGGTGATGAAGATCATTCCTTTGTAACAATTGCAAGAGCAGATATTATTGAATCAGAAGCTTTAGATTTTTCATATCTGGTCAGAATAGATTTTCTTGTAATTGGAGATTCGATTATTAAAGGAGCTGCTACTTACATTTGCAGCAGATAAGATAATGAACATCAAATAGAGCTTTGTCTTCCAGGACCAAAAATAGAGAATGTGAGAACAGGCCTTAGAATGACTTAACGTAGAGAAGTACGGATCTGTTTTTATTCATGTCAATACAAATTATTTCGTCTGCAAGGACTCTTACTGTTAGTAGGGAACTTACAGCCCTTTTAGATAGCAACATTTTTACAGGTGTTAGAATATATTTTTCCCAAATCACATATAGAACAGAGAGTTAGGTCACCAAAAATGAAAAGATTTTGGGGGGTAAATGAAAAAAATGTCCCATTTTAAAAAATAGAAATGTGCAGAGCATCCGAGCCTAATTTTGGACACACATGTTCAGACAACATTGCCTGCAGTTGCAAAGATCAGAGAAGAGAATTTCTGCAGCAGGTATTTGAAATATTTGACAAATAAAAGACAGGATTTTTGCCGGTTTGAAAATTTAACAGTTCACAGATAGCAACATTTGATGCATCTCTGTTGTTAATGCTAGGAGCATTAATACAGTTTTTATTAGAAAATTTGCTATGTCCTCACATGATTGATGCCGTTTTTGTTTGTGAAAGATAGTTAAAGAGCAATGACTAGAAACCAGTTCAGTCAGGTTATAAATCATTTTGCTATAACAGACATTTTAACAAAAAAAATCAGGTGGAGGTTTTATGACAGAGATTAAGATAGTTATGACACCTGTGATCATTACTTGTTTAATGATAACACCAATACTATAGATTGCGTAAATGTGAGAGTAAAGACAACCCTGAAACATATAACAATTGTTGGAGTGTATAGACCACCAACATCAAGTGCTGATGACCTAGAGGAGTTCATAGAGGAGTTCATATATTTCATATTTCTTGCATGAAACACTGGAGGGAAGAACAACAGTGATTGGGGACTTAAACTTACCAGAAACAGACTAGAGTAATATTGATTCAACATTAGTAAGAAAATTATTCACAACATATGCTCAGGAACAACAACTGCTTCAGATTATAGATGTGCATTGATCATGGGGTTATAAAGGTTAATGTATTGCTGGATAATTTTGCCAAACTGAAATGTAAACCAGAAGATTAATAACAGATTATATGGAAGCAAAACAATCACTACATAAAATTCATTGGAGTGAAGTGTTCAGTGGAAAATCTGCAGAAGGAATGTGGAAAGTTTTGAAAGAAAAAATATTTGAAGGCAAAAAATACAAAAGCAATTGTCTAACATCAGGATCTAGGCATACAACATCAGGAGGACATATTTCCATAAGAACAATATACTTGATTAAACTGAAAAACAAAAAAAATATAAGACCTGGAAAACAGGTCAAACTGCAACTTTGAAAATTGAAATAAACAGGCAAATTAAACAGTGCAAGACAAGATCAAGAAAAAAAATTAAAGAAAATTTATATAAGGGTATTGGGCATAATAGGAAACAATTTTATAGATATGTAAGATGTGGAAGGAATAGACATACAAGTTGATAAATTGTGTGTAGATTCTAAAATTTATTCTCAGATGCAACAGATTATAGATATGTTTACAAAAATATTATGCAAAGCAGTTTGGCTCCACAAAGTGGGTGATACATTATCCTAGTGACATCCTGGTAACCTCAGATACTGAAATCAAATTTGATTATATTGAAAGAGAGCTATGCAAACTGGATCCAAACCAAGCAGAGGGAGGGATCAGAATTGGTAATAATGATTTGAAAACACTTCAGCAAGAACTTAAAAGTAGCATTAGATCCTTTTTACTAGGTCATATAATTATGGTGAGATTCCTCAAGATTATAGACAAGCACTTATTAAACATATCTTTATGGGAAATGGGAAAAGGACAAACCCAGAATCATACAGATCCTTAAGTTCACTTTTGTTGCTGTGGAAAATAATGGACAAGGTAAAATTAGATAAGTTACTTTTGGAAATTGAAAAAGTGAGACTTGATACAATATTATCAGCATGCATATATTGAAAATAAATGTATTACCACCTGTAACATAATGTTCTATAACAATATAAGAACAGCTATGAATGAAAAATTGTGCTGTGATGAAATTTATATAGATTTAACTTCAACATTTGACAGGGTTATACACAAAATATTGATAAATACATTAGAGCAACTAAGTATTGATGCACTCTTGATAAGATGGATAGTGGCATGGCTTACAAACAGGACATGACAAGTATTATTTAGCAAGTTGACAGGTAAAATTTGAGGGGGTAGTCAAGGTGTGCCATTGGGCTCTGTCCTAGACCCATATTTGTTTAGATTGCATTTTACAGATCTATCTGTTTCATCTGTGGTGTTCTACAGTATGTATGCAGATGACATGAAATTGGATAAACTGATTACATGTGTAGATAGGGCATGTCTACAAAAGAACTTCACTAAATTGATTATTTGGGCACAGGAAAATATTACGCTGATAAATACATAAAAAACTAAGCAGATGAGATTTGGAAGGCATAAACTGAAAGGGGAGTATATAATATAGTTTGCATTAATTAAAACTGTACATTCATTTAAGGACCTTGGTATATGGGTAGATCCAGCTTTGAGTTTTTCTAATCATATCAACCGATTGGTTCATTATAGTTATAAAACTACAGGTTGTACAAAAAGACTTATAAAGTCTGGGAAATCAGAAATAATGAAATCACTGTTTGTTAGTGACATTAGACCCAAATTTGAGAATGGAATAACAATATGGAAACCTTATAAGAAAATGAGAATGAGTAAATAGGAACGAGTACAGCAGAACTATACTAGGGGCATCTACTGATGTGAAAATTTAAGTTATTAAGAAAGACTACAATATCTGAACTTGTACAGTGTCTCATATCGATATTTAAGAGAAAATCTTTTTCGGGTAAATAGGACATTTAGAGATAATTATCTCTGGGAATGTTTGGGGTTATCAAAAGGTAGTAGACAATCTTCAGACAGCTTATATAAAAGACTCTATAGAAATGAGAAATGTATCAATTGGTTCTCTGACAGAGCAACTGATGCATGGACTAGACTACCAAATTACCTTATAGAAAGCACTAATTTAGATATTTTAAGAACAGCCTGGACACTTATTATGGGGGCAACTGTTTTGGCATATTGGCAGACTAGAAGGCCATTAATGACCATACATGAAATATTTGTATGCATGTATGTATGTATGTATGTATGTATGTATGCATGCTTATCTAAATTTGCAGCTGACAGCAAATTGGGAGCTGTCATTCTATCTTACATCATTTCACAACTGCTTCAACATTGGTTAGACCATAGCAACAATTGGTGCAAGGACAATGGTCTCAATTAGATGTGAAAAAATGTAGTATATTTCATTTAGATAAAAAAATCCCATAACATATAGGTGACATGCTATTTTAATCAGACACTACTGTAAAAGAGCTAGGTACTGTTGTTGATAATTCCTTATTCCTTGACCATCATGTCACAGCAGTAGTAAGGAAAGCCTTCTATCTGACTCATCTAATTTCCAAAAGCATCTCTTCTATACATAAATAAGTTCAAATTCCCCTTTTCTCATATCTCATCAGACCCACTATTGAATATAAGGCCTGCTTTCACATGTTTTTTGTCTAAAAACAGAATTCAACTTGAGAGACCTCAGCGGTTCTTAACCAAAAAAAAAAAAAATCAGTGGCCTCAGAAATTGTAGTTATCAGGATAGAGTGTCACCCCTCTCTCTGTACTCCATTTCTTATAGATTCTGTGTGGGAATCTATGGCTAGCCTTTCTAATCATAAAAATTCCAACACTGTGTGACCTTTTTTCCTTTACAGAACAAATGGTTCCTCAAATACAAGGTTAATTGAACTGAATCTTTATCAACAAATAAATAAGATGTGTTGGAATGATAGATTCATAACCCACTGTATCCCTAAATCTGGAACAAACTTCCACCATTTGTCAAGCAGATTAATACTCTTGACACATTCAAAGTTAACCTAAATAATTGGACACACAGCCACAAATTCTCCCCAGATCTTTCACTGCTTTCCTTGAGGCTGGAGGAAACTTTCAAAATGGGTTATTGGCTAGGCTTGTAATGGTCTGCAGAGTAACAGCCTATTACACATAAAGCAAGAACTCACTTAACTACAAGGAGTAACTTTGCTACATAAGTTATATCAATTAGAAGCTGTAAATGATAAGACCCAATGTCTTCTTCTCTCTAATTAGATCATCCTCTGTCTCACTGTTCCCCCTCTATCATAGTTTCATCACTCTCTCTCGTCTATCCAAAACTAATATTCCTTATAACAGTCCAAGTAGCCCCAAGTAGCTTATGGAATTAAGTATAATGTGCTCTGAACACCAGCTGGCTCACAGATAAGACCCAGGAGATTAGGATCGGTGAGACCTCCTCTACAAAGAAACCAGTCACCAGTGGAGTCCCTCAGGGCTCTGTGCTAGGCCCACAGCTCTTGGGCATCTACTTTTCAGACGTCAAAGCCGATATCAAAGGCCTGTGGCTGACCAAGTTCACAGATGATTGCAATTTGGGTGCATTCATACAATTCCCCCCAAGATGCAGACATCCTACAGGAAAGTCTAATACAGACAAATGACTGATGCCAAAACCATGGGTTAAAAATCAATGCTAAGAAATGCATTATAGTACCTTTTAGGAAGTTGTCCACCCTGGGAAACTACATCATCAATAAAACAACTAAAAGTTCACTCAGCAGTTAGGGATAGTAACGTAGCCTTCAACCAACATGTGTCCAAGGTGTTAAGAAAATCCTTTTTGTGTTACTAAGCTTTTAAGTAAGGCATGGCATCTAGGTCCAGGGAAGTTATCAAAACACTGTACTTGGCCCTCATCAAACCCATCATAGAGTATAATGCCCCCTTTAGTATGTACCTCACCAGACACATGCAGCAACTGGAATGTCAGCAAAAGTTCCATACAAAAGGAATACAGGGCACTAACACAGTGTCCTATGCAGACTGGCTCAAAGCCATTTCTATACTCAGTCCCAGAATATAGCCCCACCCAGCCTTTAACTTCCTGGTATATGTGTGTAACATTTACTCTTTAGATTGTCTACATTTTCTGGGTGGCCATGGTGGTGCAGCGGTTAGCATTGTCGCCTCACAGCAAGAGATTCTCTGGTTCTATTCTCGGCTGGGGTGCCTTCTGTGCAGAGTCTGCATGTTCTCCCTGTGGTCACGTGGGTTTCCACCGGGTGCTCCAGTTTCCTCCCACATCCCAAAGACATGCTGTAAGTGGATTGGACACTCTAAATTGGCCCTAGGTGTGAGTGTGTGCATGTTTTATACATCCTGAAATTTCACATCCCTACTGCATCTTTAATAAAAAAAATACAGATGTTGTACTTTTTTCATTATTTTATATCTTTCTTTGTGGTAACTATATTTTACTACTGAGAGGTGATCTATGCCTAGCTTACACGATATCCTTGGACCTCTATTGAACCTTTTGCATATCCTCAAAACAAACAACATTAGAACTTCCAGATCCAAGCACCAACATTTTTTCTTGTGACAATTACATTTTTCTTTTACTATTGTTTGTATTTTTCATTTTGTAAAATGCAATTTGGGCTAACATTTCAGTTGGTCAGTTTTTGACAAGTACTTTGGTCTGGTAAACTAACTAACTAACTAACTAAAATATGACTGAAAGAGTAAATGCAGTGAATTATAAAGTTATACAACCAAGAAAGAAAGACAAAGCAAATGTATTATATTAATGTATTAAAGCCATGGAAAGAAGAAATGTATGCAGTTAGCATGCATGCTGAAATTCACATAGGTAAGACAAGATAATTTCTACCTAAATTACAGCTAGAAAAAAACCTTGCCAAACATGCAAAAGCAAGAAATAAGACTGTATCTGTAAAGAGATAAATGATAAAACAAAACTGAGATTGCACCTTGAGTGAAAGTTAGGCAGAGAGCTACAGTATACCACAATCAGAGAAACAATTAAAAAACAAAAATTACAAACAATGCTCAAATAAAAGTGAATGGGATAGCCCAGTACTGCTAATTCATATACTTTATGGAAGTGTTAGATTCTAATGTCTTTAGAAAATTGAATAGCACTTCAAACTTGGATTGCTATCCCATGCCAGCATACATGAGCTGGTAAAGGAAATAGGAAAAGTGAAATGCTTAACAATATTAGACCTGACAAAGTGGTACCATGTATCACTCTGCTAACAAAAAATATTTTTTTGTAACTCATGAAGCCTTATTTTGCCACACTTTGCTACCATTAGGCCTACACATAGCTCCACACTCTTTTCAAAGATTGTTAGATAAAATATTGAAGCAGCACTCATAATATGTTCCTGGGGTCAGGGGTGTAGCCCTAAATTTACATTTTGTACTCAAACCTAATATTGTTGCCCCCAACATCCACCTAGCATTTTAAAAATGTACTCAGCCCTCAAAATGCTACCCCCAATACACAGGCAAGTGACTCGATATTTTCAGCTGTTACCATTTATTCCCATAAAAAGCTGTTTTTAGAGACAATTATTTATTTTGTACATTCTGAAATATCACAGATTTACTGCATCTTTAATAAAAAATATGAGTATTGTATGTTTTTTCATTATTTTATATCTTTGTTAGATTTCTACTGGAAACAAATTTCAGGTTTTGTATAACTTTTCACACCCAATAAACTTTAAATAATTATTCTCAATCGGAGGTTGCCCATTCATGGAAAGAGAAAAATATAGTGTGAGAGATTAAGCTTACTACATCGGGTTATAAGGTGGCTGTTCCACTACACAAACATCTGAAGTAGCTGTTGTGATTTTTAACAACTAAAATGTTGTCTTTATTCAAACTTTTATTTATTTATTGTATACTTCTCAGTATATGGCTCAACATTTGCATCTGCTGCTGTTATGAGGCTCTGTTTTCCTGGCTCAGTGATATCCTCAGTGAAAATTCATATCTTCACTAATGGGTGTGCTCTTGTGAGTGTGTGTGTGTGTGTGTGTGTGTGTGTGTGTGTGTGTGTGTGTGTGTGTGTGTGTGTGTGTGTGTTTGTGTAGGTTTTATATTATAAATAGCTAAATTTATCTATATCTCTATCTATATTAGTCAAAGGTAGTTTTAACTGAACCATAAATAGCTGAAATGAAATTACTTCTGACTGAAAAGTTATTTTGATCAAAAGCTGTAGATGTCTACAGATGATAGTTTTCATGCAATCTTTGATTATATGAGTTATTAGGGACATAATTTAGAATTTTTTTTGTGGATTGGCAATGCCCACCATCACGTCGTACCCGCAATCTGAAAATGTTTGTGTTTGTACACCATCATTGATTCACTATGTGATATTTTTTTCTTTTCTCCACAGGTTTATGATCATGGAGTTAGGATATATAGTTAAGGAATTGGGGGTGCAAGTGGCTTGCTCCTTGAAAACAAATTTTTATAGTATATAAGTTGTGTAGAATGTTTTCAATAAAGTGGCTTTTCAGTCAAATGTACTTTCAGTCATTTGTAGCTACTATTTTTCTTTCCACCAAATCTTCCTTTGCTGAAATTAGGTAGAACTGTCTATCTATCACCAGACTAATACTTGTGCCATGTCTATACTATTGTAATTTTTGGCTTAACAAATATCTCATGTTTTACCCTCATATAATTGTATACCACAACTGAAGAATGATGGCATATCTGTGTTAGTCTGCACTATGCATTGTTGTTTATAGACCTATTGTCAACTGTACCTCACTGATGCTTAATACCTTTATGTGTGCCCAACTACATACCTAATGGGCCTAGTGAAATATGTATCCTAGAATTATCTGTATGTCTGTAAATTTGTCTCCTTGGAGCTTTTCCCCCTGGGCCTCCACTGAAAATGGACATGTATCCAGTTGGACTATCCCGGTCAACAAATGTAAAATAAATAAATAAATAAATAAATAACTAAATAAATAAATAAATAAATCTATCTACCTCACTATCCATATATAAATATGTACTTTAAATGGACTAAATCTGTCACTAGTCGTAATGTTCTTTTACTGATAACACTTAAAAGGCCTATCCCTGAAACAGCATCATTGCACATTAATTGTGGTGTAGGCCTCATTGCCTTCTCACCAGCTGAATGTAGAAAGGAGCTAGTTTTAATTTCAGTATACAATTTCAGGAGCACCCGATAGCAGGGTAGCATGTCTAATTTGACTCAGTGCTCTTCCTAGGTCCACTTGGCAAAACTGCCTGGATGAAGTTCCTTATCTACATCTGAACACTTCTGACTATTATCTAATTTCATTGTATTAGTATAAATGTTCCTTGGTAATAGATAACTTCCGATTTGACATCCTTCATGTGAAGAATACTTGGTGCTAACCATCCTTAGTCATTGTCCAGCTAGTACTCTCTGCATGTCATTCTGGTCATCCATCCTTGTATGGATATTAACATCTACTAGAGTCATATATGATAAGTGGTGTGATCATCCTTTCATCTTTAGTGGAAGGAGTGGTAATTCTTCTATCAGTGATTGATAATGTTATCATCCTTTCATTTATGGATGGTAGAGTATCTTTCCTTTCATATTTTGATGGTGACATTTTTATTTTTCTATCAATGGTGGGTAAGATGACAAACGTTCCACTTATGGTGGATGATCTGGTAAAGTCACAAATATGTAAACATGAACTTGGACAACTGTGCTGTTATGGGCAATGATTCACTAGCCAGTTTCAATAGATCTTGGTTCTTTTTCAGTGTGCTTTTTATAAAATTAGATTTTGGAGTTTTAGTGTCATGCATATGTGAAACAAATGTTGGAAGGATACATTTAGAGCTGTCAACTTTCTGCAGTGCAGCATAGACATTGCAACTTTTACCAATTTCTGTTAACTTCCTAGCTGTTAAAACAATCAAGATAGGTTTACTGCATCTTAAAATATTTTTGCATCTTTCAGTGTCAATTACCAGGTCATCTATTGTCATGTGGTACACTAATGTACACATGTTGCAGATATACAACCTCAACCTGAAAACACATCAGTTTATGATTACCTCATTTATTTTTTATCATTAAATCAAAAATGTTACACAACATTAAGAGTAAGAGAATGTGATAAGAATTTTAGAATTTTGTGAAGCAGATCATAACATCACAATAATGAATTAGAAGTTGACTGACTGGTGTGAGTTTAGAAAGAACCTAGAAAATGCTGTACATGTCTTACCTAAGGCAAAGTGTCTGACAGTTGATTCTGAATCACATGCTTCTTACATGATGAGCTGTATGGTTCTCAGAGAGTTGTTTATGGTATAACATATTATCATTTAAGGGGTACAGTGAAGTGAGAATCTAATATGAGATTATTAAAATCAGATATGCTTGTACAGCTGCTACAGAAAATGTATGAAAAACAAATTGGAAAATAAAGTGGAAATGGGTAAAACTAGAAAGAAGCCTGATGTCTGAAACATTCATTAGTATTAAGAAATGGTGTAAAGGATGTGGGTATAAATGTGAATAGAGAAAATATCCAGCTTTTAGTCAATCATGCAGATTATGTGATAAGAAAAATCACCTTCAGTGAAGTTCCCAACAGAGACATGCAAGCTGCTGTCAAATAATTTTCTTTACAAAACTTGGTAAATAATTTGGTTATTGGCTCTATAGCCAATAAAAGGATCAGTAATGTGCAGGAATTTGTAGCACTGAACACAGCAGTGAAAAAGAAGTGCTGTAAACTATGACATCAGCGACTTACAAATGTTAGATGTATTACATTTAAGTTTGATAATTAGGGAGAATGTAGCATAATATCTGCAAATTATTACATAATTGAAGATGAAAGACAAACTAAATCCATTCACATGCAGGTTGTTTATTCTATTCATTAGGTGATTTCACTTAGATAGAAATTAATCACTTGCAAAAATAAAATAAATAGCTGCAGCCTGGCATGGTTAAAAGAATTCTTGATGTGCATGCTAAAGGCAACAATTTGCTGTGCAAATCTGAAGAATTATTTCTTGGTCTGGGGTATTTGCCAGGTCTGCATTATATACCGATTGATCTTACCACATCACTGGCTGTTCTTACTCCAAGAAAAATCCATGACGCATTAAAAGAAATAATTCTGAAGGAATTGCACAGAATGAAGTGTAGAATGAAAAGCATGACAAACTGAAGGGGAGGAGTAGTATGGTTGTTGTGGCTAAGACTAATTAGATATGTATATGAATATATTTAAAAGATCTTAGCAAATCAGACAAAATAGAAAGTCAAAAAGGTTGTAGCTGATATGCCAAATGCAAAATTATTTTCTCTGCTTGAAACAAAGTTCTGCCAAGTTAAGTTACCTGAAGAGAGCTCTAAACTATGTAGATTTAATATACCTTTTGAAAGGTTACAATCCAATATACATGTTCATTACATATGAGCTTGCCCCATACTTCCTGAGTCACTATAGGTCATAAGTGACAGTCTGAGTGCATTCTTTCTTGTAATGTATGCATTTCAACTTGTCTGATTACAACCAAATGAGAAATCTCAGAAAGTGTTTTTTTTTTCTAGGGGAAAGTCTTCCTGCATTACTATATTGCTACATTCAGCCACACCCCATTACTTAATTATTCTTGTTCCAAGGGTATTGTACTTTATAAAAAGAGTGATCAGCAAAAGACAATTTAACATGTTTTACTCCTTCTCCAAGGTGTCCCAGTACCAGAATACCCAAAACTTGCTAGGATGCAAATATATGCAGCATCAAACTACAGACAAGTGAGCAAGGAAAACATGAGCAAGAGCTAATTTAAAAAAATAAACTTAGTCAAGTGTGACTTGAACTCAGCAATCTGATGAAGTTACTGAAAGCATGGAAGGGTAGATGTTTTCACTTACCGTGTGGAATATTTTCACATCAAAAGTGATACACAGAGCTGTATCCCGCATGACTGAATGACTTAATTATGTGGTTAGTATCATTACTGTTATTCTGATATGGAGAGATACTGTTGAACAGCATGATCATAGAATGATCAAACTGCTTGATAATGAGGAAGAATATAATATCAAACTGAATGAAACCAAGTGCAAGAGCAGAAATACAGATACAGAATGCCTGTCATATGCTTACTTCAGAAGGTTTCAAGTAAGATGATGATGAAAAGAACGTAAGCATAATTACCTCCAACAAAAGGCAGACCATCATTTCTAAAACTTTTGTGTTTGTTATTGTCCCTTTTAAAATTATTTTGTAGACAAGCAGAAGCTAGTCTGCCTTTAGGGAAACTGCTAGGAAAATGAAATAGCATGACACCAGGATGCTGAGCAGAAAAACAGTTTTAAATTGCTTATATCAATATTCACCAAAGCAGGCATGTTGAAGTAATACGATGTAAAAACGCCACAATGTCAGCTGATGATAGTGCTAATCATATAGGAACAGTTATACTGTCAGAAGGAAGGTTGGTTGTACATGGATCTAGAACCCGTATCTACATTCAGAAAATCTGTGCACAGACTAAAAATGCATTCTTTGCTGATGTCATGACTGCTAGAATCTTAATCAATACATACATGGTAAACAGGTTTAGACTGAGGTGGTCATGAGCCTTTACAGAATATTATCAGGAAACTGTTAAAGCTTCACAAAGGCTGCAAAGAGTGTTGCTATAGGTGTAAAACTATTTTGTGCAAGTTACATATAAGCCACAGGTTCAGATGTGCAGAATACACATTCTGTCTCATTCATGTCTAGAGGAACAGAATGAGGTGTGATGCCCCTGCACTGGCCCAGTAATCAAGCAGCCTCAATCCTCACCACTGGCAACAGTGAGGGATGTACCAAATGGGAAGATTACAAGTAGACACATAGTAATGCACAATTTCCCTTAAGAGCACACAGAGATTACAGCCAGTCTGGGGCTGGTTTCTCCCTCTTTCTCCCGATCCCCAATAAGACTCTCCACTGGCACAGCTATAGAATTGAGTCCTTAGCTAGGGTTCCAAGCCAATTCCTCCCAATGCTCTCTCTGTCCAAACAGAGCTTTGTGTCCCTGCCCAAGTACCTGACATACACACAAACACTTTGAGATTTGATTTATACACAAACGCACACCTGGGAAAGGCTGGCACAGATTTACTAGCTATGCCCCCTTCTACCCAGTCTATAAGGTAGTTATCACTGCCACCAGAACCCCTTATCAGCTACTTTAAGGCCCTTCCCAAAGGGAGACCAATCCTACTGTGTGATATTACTATTATCTAAATGGTGTGACCAAGATTTGCAAGGCTATTTAGGAGTGGCCTGTACAGTGTCACCAAATACATATGTAAGTACTCTAAGAGTTTAAATATGTATCACAAATATCAGCCACAAAGATAGATTTAAATATATTTGATAATAAGTAATAAAAGAACAAGACAATACTCAATCAACATAGTAACTGCAGAGTTCAGACTCACAGGAAATATTTTAAAACAACATTGCAGGACAGTCTCAAATAAATACAGAAAACATCTAAACTAATCTTCACTATGTTCCTTTCTATATCTAAGAGAGACACTATGCCCTAAGTCTTACAGCAAGTGCAGCTGTAGTGCCGATGATGAGTGGATGTTTCTAAGTCCAAGACAAGATACAAAATGCACAATCTCTCTCTTTGAGAGTTCTTGAATTACTATCAAACATTACTGCTCGGTCAGCCTGGATGACATCACTCTTTGCCACCTGCCTTCATTTCCCAGGCTAACAGAAACTAACATGCCTGTGTTAAAAATGCATATCTCTCAGATGTTTGTTGAGAACTGGAAGTTGTAAAACAATTAAACACTTTTACATTTTAGACCTAGTAATTACTTCTCTCCAAGACAACAGAAAAACCTCTAGCTCTAGACATCCTGTCTTCTGGCTGCATTGAAACTAACTTTTATAGCACATTTTAAAGCACTTAATTTCAACATATTTTCTTGAAGTTTTGTAATTTAATCTTCTATGTTCCAGCAAGATAGGCTGTGATCACATTCTTGATGCTCATTACATAACATACAGTTCTGTATAAATCATGTCAATATTCACAAATGACATAGAATTAGCAAAACCACAGTCCAGGATCAAGAAATAATTCACAGCTTTTAGGGTATAAATCCTTTAATCACCACTTACGTCAAAAACTTCATCAAAAATGATCATTTCTGATGATGTCTTTGATGTAAGCAGCAATTAAAGAATTTATTCTGATGAAGTCTTGACGTAAGTGGCAATTAAAGGATTTATATGCTAAAGGCTGTGAATTATTCCTTGATCCTGGACTGTGGTATTGCTTTTTCTAGTGAAGTGGTTACACCGTCTTGTTATTTGTCATTAATGACATAGAATTATTTACAAAATTCCACATAGGTAGGCTGGCAGTGTCACATGAGGAACATAAAGAAGATGAGTTAGAAGTTAAATTGATTATTCCTTAATTACCTGTGACAGAAAATATAAAAGAACAAATTTAAGACATCTTCAGAAGTTTACCAGAGATGATCCAGAGATTAAGTTGATGAAGGAAGCTTAAGATAAAAGATGGCATCAGGAGAAAAGGGATATTTATTAGTTGGTGCTTAGTTTTACAAGGAAGTGGACCCATGTGATGCAAGATGTTTTCCCAGTACCTAGCCTCACTCTGCCTGCAGTAAAACATCCTGTTACATTTTGCATGTTGTTTGGTTATATCACATATACTGCAGACCACCATAGCATGCAGATATCATATTAACTAGCCTTATAGACAACCCACAGGTAAATTTATCCAGTGTGCCATATTTGTGCATGGAGTACCACATCAACTCAGTATAGAGCCACCAATTCTATAGAATGAACACTGAAGGATGTAAATGGGATACTGCTGCAAAAAACAGACATGATATTTGATTATATGGAAGGTAGAAGACTATAGACAGCAGCAATGTACTTGACTTTATGGGAGATGGCAATCCCTAAACAATAAGCATTGCATCTGACTACTGGGACATGAGAGCAGAAGTACCAATTTATAATAAATACTACAACCAACTTTATGGGAAAGGGTGAGGAATATCCATAACAATAATCATTACAGATATATTTACAAGGAACAGATAATATGAGGATCACATAAATGAAGACCCAACCTTAAACAATAAACACTGTATTATAGTATTGTTGTGAAGAGAGGTGAACACCAGACATGAGCATACAGTACATGGGGGAGGGAGTGCAGGAATTTCCTGGGCAGAAGTATTTCCTACTAACCTCACTAATTATTTGCTTTGGTGTGGCTGAATGGAACATACGACAGAGGTTATCATTATGCTACTATGGTAACTAGTTAATATATTCACTGTTTATATGACTAGTTCTTGTGATTAAGTTCATGATGGATCTCTATGTCATAGGACAGGATGTGATATCCCTTCTCTGGGCCATTAATCAAGGAGCCTGAATCCTCACCACTGACACTGGTGAGGCACATTCACTTAGAACAAAAATAAATGCACAAAGTATTTCCAGATTCAGCTCCCTGCACCAAGCACAATTTCCCTTAAGAGCACATATGGTACAATCTCAGTCTGGGGGCTGGGTTTCCCTCTATCTCTCTCCAGGCCCCACATAAGACTCCCCACTGGCACAGCTATAGAGTTAAGTCCTCAGCTGAGTGTTCCAAGCCAAGTCCTCTACCTTCCTGTCTGTGAAAACAGTGCTCTGTGTCCCTGCTCCAAGCAGCTGACACACACACACACACACAGACACACACACACACACACACACACACACACACACACACACACACACACACACACACACACACACACACACACACACACACACACACACACACACACACCTGGTAAAGGCTGGCACAGATTTACTCATTCTGTTACCCCTTGCCCAGACTATAATGTAGTTGCATTGCCATCAGCCAGCTGCTCTAATGCTCTTACAAGTGTACCCAATTATACTGAGTAAAAATTAATTATAATACAAATTATGGTGTTTGACCAATGCAGCAAGGCTTTCAGGAGTGGCCACAGTGTCACCAAATACATATAAGTACTCTCAAAGGTTAAAATACTCTCTAAAAGACCAGCCACAATGAAAACTTTAAATATATTTAATAATAATAAAAGAACATGAAAATGCTGAAAATCTATTTACAATAATCACCAGAGTTTCATTCACAGGAAATATTAAAAATAACACCGATGGATAGATTCACACAGATACAGAAAATCAGTACTTAACTAATCTTATTATATTTTCCTGACTAAGCTAAAGAATTACTATTCCTTTGTTACTTACTAAAGCAAGGCAAGATGAAGTGGGTGAGTGGTCTTCCTTCTTGGTCAGGTTTCAAAAACAGACTACACTGAGACTTCTGACTTATCCAGTATTAAAACATAATTTCAGTCCTGGATTACAGGATGCCATAGCTTGCATCTAGTCATCTGACTCTAGTTCCCATGCTACTCCCTTTGCTAGAAACAGAAACAGAATTTAGCACATATGTGTTACCACAAATAGAGCTTTACTGATATATATCATAGCATCTGGAAGCTATAAAGCCATTTCAAAAATTCTACCCTTCCAGGGTAGCAAATAGTTTACCCCAAAGGACAATACAGTAGTATTCCTAGTCCTAGTTTTCACAGGCATTTCATCTCTGGCTCAAATCAGAACGGTAAGATATAATATTTATGGCCTAAACCAGGTAATTTAATTTCAGATTATTTTTCAAAGTTAGCTGGACTGAGATTAACCACTTCTCTTCCAGCATCCTCTGTTAGAATATATTCATTTCAATAGTTACAATACAGTCTGATATACAAGTATATTTTTATTCTGTCCAGCAGGACCCACTGTTGATACATTTTTTAACACAAGCAGCTTAACAAATACATTTTTCAACACAAGCATCTGTACAAATCAGCTTGATATACAAATGACATATAATTCTTTACAAAACCCCAGCTAGCTATGCTGGCATATTAACACATGCACTACCCTACTCTCCCCTGGCACAGCTAGCAATACTTCACATTGTCACGGCTTGTTTCTGGGTTATTATTAAAGTCAGATTCTTCCCCCCCAAAATCTTCAAAAAAGTCCATTCCTTCTACTGCCACATCTACCAGGTGGCCAGATGCACAAAATGACCCCTTTGGCCCAAGCCATTCAGGTCAGATGTCGGCACATTGCCTCTACCCTCCTTTTACATATTTTATAGGGAAAACATTTTCTTCTTTTAAACTCTAGGAAACAGTTACTACAGTTTATATCCTGCCAGCATGGAGTAGTACTGCACTCATGGTTTAGTTGTAAAACATTGTTCTTCTTTAAAACTGTAGCAAACTGCTTGCTACAGATGTGGTTGCTATAGTTTAAACTGTAGCAAATTGCTTGATACAGTGTACTACAGCTCTCAGGTTTGACTACAAATGCAATACCAGCTTTTAAAAGCCAGCATTGCATAAAAAAAAGAGATGCAGAATCATTCCACCCTAGCTAAGGTACTGTATATATATATATATATATATATATATATATATATATATATATATATATATATATATATATACACACACACACACACACACACACACACATATATATATATATATATATATATATATATATATATGTGTGTGTATTATATCTCTCTTACTTTATAACTATATATATAGATGTATGAAACGTTATCAAATGGCAACTAGTTGAAACAGGAAAACTGTCAGCACAGCTGATTGGAAATCAGCTGATTGTACATGCTAGCAGTTATTTTGTGCAAGATCATGGTACAGTGGGGATTGAGGAATTTACCCTTTCCCCACTATAACATGATCTCAAAGCTAGTGCACATATTTAGCTGAGGTGTGGAGGGGGGTGAAGGTAACTTGTGTATGTATGTATGTATGTTGTATGTATATATACATATATATATATATATATATATATATATATATATATATATATATATATATATATATATATATATATATATATATATATATATATATATATATATATATGGTTCCACTTCATATCATCGAATTTCATTTCATCGAAGCCCAAAACATCGAGACCAGATCGTCGAAAACCCATATCATTAAATCTCAAATCATTGAAAACTAGAAAGCAACTAGAAATAACATTTCACAGAGTTAGTACTGCAGGGCTCCACCCCCCACCCCCCCGTAAATAAATATACCAACTCCAAGGTCACACTACAGTGGGGGAATTTCCTAACCCCACTGTAGTGCGACCTTGGAGTTGGTATATTTAATTACGGGGGTGTGGGGGGCGGAGCCCCCCACATGGGGGGTGCAGAGGGGCTTGCCCCCCTGCATAAATGCAGTACTAACTCTGTGGAATGTTATTTCTAGTTGCTTTCTAGTTTTCAATGATTTGAGATTTGATGATATGGGTTTTTGACGATTTGGGTTTTCGACAATTTGGTCTGGCTGTTTTCAAATTCGATGAAATGAAATTCGATGATATGAAGTGGAACCATATATATATATATATATATATATATATATATATATATATATATATATCTAGGAGCCATTATACTTGAATGTTTCTAAGGTCAATATCTGTTTTGTAGACACATTTTGATCAACAAATCACATGGCTGATAGTTATGAAAGATCACTACATTACCAGGGGTAGGAAATATTCCCTTTCTGCGGTATTGGGGAAGATTCCAAAAGGGTTAATGCACGACAATATTTTAAGTTTAGCACCATAGGAATGCATTTTTTATTTTCACCCCCTTACTAATAACTAAGGACTTAATATGTTGAATGTCACTCAGTACAACTAAACCTGATACTGAACGTTTGATCTATGGACTTCTAGTTTCTAAAGACCTGTGTTAGCAGTTATTGGATTGTGTTTTCCTGCAAGCCAACATAACAATGGTAGAGGATAAAGTAGCAGTTGGAATCCCATGATGAATGTGGGTCATCAGAAGGTCCGTTTATGATAATGATGATAATAAGTATAATAATTCCCTAAATTACTATTTCTATGGCTTAGTAATTTAAAAAGTCCTAAATTCCATAATACAGAGAAACATATGAACATGTCTATAAGTAACATTTTTATGATTAACTGTTTATTTTGCAATTTATATATTTCAGCACAAATAAATCTTTAAAACATTAATTTGTCAAAATGAACAGCCTTCACTGAAAATCTAAACAGTGAAGAGAGGAGGTCATATGCAATCACTTATGCTGTCAAGGAATTAACTCAATAAATAAATCAACTTTAGAAAATAAATACAGATATTTGTTACAAAAATGCCTTTCTTATTAGGACTCCAAGACATTTAGTGATGTATTACTGTTTATTATACCTCCAAGTAAATAATTCTTAAGTAGAATTTACAAGACTTTTACTAGAACCCATGCATATCACTCTGAGTGGTAAAATAGAACAATGGTTTATATAATATGTTAATATTTATGAGCATAAAACTTAGCCATAGTTTATATTTTTTATGTAAAGCCTGTCAAGAAAAAAATATATAAGCATTACATGAAAAAAGAAGTTATGTACTCACTATAATGTTCCATGTTTGTAGTCCATCTTGCCCTTCATTCTTACATATGGGTTCAGAGCTGATCCTTGGCTCCGACTTGGCCTATTACAAATCTCAAAGTCTCCTAGTTGGCTCATGGCTAGGTAGGTATCCCATAGTGCACTAGTACAATCCCCAGATCTTCTTTGCTGCTAAACTATAGAAAGATAGAAATACAGTTTATCCAGAAAGAACAACAATAATGAAAGGTCTCCACCCTACCAAAGGTATTACTATTCTGTCTCCAGATCCTTCCAGGTAGGGGGGTAGGTGGGTGGGTTCATAAGAATGAAGGGCGAGATGGACTACAAACATGGAACGTTATGGTGAGTACATAACTTTTTTATGTTCTGTAGTCCTATCTCGCCTTCATTCTTACATATGGGACAGCATCCCTCGCACCTTACTCTCGGGTGTCTCACAAGAATATATTCTTGAGTACTGTGGAACTAAAGGAGGCTCTACCCCTTGAGGAATAATCCAATTTGTAATGAGTAATAAAGGTATGAGGGGTAGCCCAAGTTGCTGCTGCACAAATACTGTCAATTGGAACTCTGGCTTGGAAGGCAGCAGATGTGGACATGGATCTTGTAGAATGAGCCTTAATTTTGAACGCTAGAGTCTTTCCATTGGATGAGTAAATGAAGGAAATACAGCTTGAAATCCAATTAGATAGCGTCACCTTAGAGACTGGCAGACCTATTCTAGACTCAGAAAAGGATACGAACAATTGCGCTGCCTTTCTGAGTTCCTTAGTCCTGTGAAGGTAGAATCGTAATTGCCTGTGAACATCAAGTTGATGAAATTTGTATTCTGCAGTGTTGGAATGATTAGGGACAAATACAGGTAATTCGATAGTCTGGTTCAAATTAGTCTGAGAGCAACCTTTAGGGATAAAGGAAGGGTTTGTACAAAGGGAAACTCTGTCTTTGTGGACAATCAGATAAGGAGGCTTAATTGACAGTGCTTGTAACTCTGATACCTGTCTAGCTGATTTGATAGCTACTAGAAACAAAGTCTTCCAAGAAAGAAACTTCAATTGACATGACTGTGCGGGTTCAAAGGGTGGGGAAGTTAGTTTGGACAGAACAAAGTTAAGATCCCAAGGAGATACAGGTTCCTGAAAGGGAAGTCTGAGCTAAGTAGTGCCTTTAAGGAAGGTTTTACATAATCTGTGGGATATCAGATTAGATTCATGTTGACCCAAATGAAAGTTAGATATCCCTGCCAATTGTACCCTAATTGTGGCAGCAGTTGATCCCTGATGGAAAAGTTCAGACAAAAATTCTAACATCACAGGGATGGATGCTGTGTAAAGATCTGCATTTCTTTCTTTTGCCCAGATAGAAAACCTTCGCCATTTGCTAGTGTATAACTTCCTAGTGGAAGGTTTATGCAAACACGTAAGGATGTGGGTCATAGCAGGTGAAAGATCATAAAGCCTGACTAGGGATGGAAGTGGAGCAGCCACGCTGTCAAGTTGAGGGTGTGGAGGCAGAGGTGAAGGGAGCCTGACATGTGTGTCATGAGGTTTGGCACTGGGTCCAGAGTTCATGGATCGTCTAGTAGATGAGGCCCGAGAAAGGGGAACCAAATCTGGCGAGGCCAGTAAGGAGTGATGAGAATCATCTTGCTTCCCAATAACTTTGCTTCGTGTATCGATATGAGCAGAAAGGGAGGGAATGCATAAAGGAGTCCCAGGGGCCAATCGTGAACAAGTGTGTCTCTCAGTGTCTCCCCCAGAGGAGGGATAAGGGAGAAATAGCTGCTACATTTGGCATTGATTGGGCTGGCAAAGAGATCGCAGCAAGGCTGTCCCCATTTGCGGAAGATCTGTTCCGCTACTTCCTGATTCAGAGACCACTCGTGAGGCATCAAGATTGCCCTGCTGAGCTTGTCGGCTATGACATTGGTTGTCCCCGGGATATGCATTGCTACTAGAAAGTTGGGAAGATATTGCCCACTTCCAAATACGAAGAGCCTCCCAACAAACGGGGTACGATCAGGTTCCTCCTTGCTTGTTTAGATACCATACTACTGACATATTGTCCGATTGGATTGCTATCGTCCCTAGAGGAAGAAAGTCATGAAGTGCTTGCAATGCACTTGTCTCATCTCTAGGGCATTGATATGCAGGTGAGCCTTGTGATCTTGCCATGTGCCTTGAACAGTTCTGCCTAGATAATGCCCCCCCTGCCCTATCTGTGAGGCATCCGTGGTCACAGTAGCAATGGGTTGGTGAGGGAGGAATGGAGTGCCTGTTGTCAGCTGATCGGGTTGAATCCACCAACAAAGGTCCTTCCTGCAAGACACTGTTATGAGAATATAGTGAGATAGAGGCAGTTGTTGCAGGGACCGCTGGGAAAAATAGAAGCCATTGGAGTATTTGCATATGCAATCTGGTGGCTAGAGGGACTAGAGTTATGGTGGAGGCCAGAATCCCCAAGAGTTTCAGCACTGTCTTTGCCTTGACTTTCTGTAGAGGAAGTAGACTGAGAATTTGTTGCCTGAGGTTTTGAATTCTGTCTGCAGGTAGACGAGCTGGCATGGTGACTGTGTCTATTTCTGTGCCTATAAAAGTCACAAATTGAGAGGGTGATAACCCAGACTTTTCCCAGTTTATTGTAATCCCCAGCTGGGAACAGAGCTGGATGGTCAAATCTCTGGTTTGTAGGAGTAGTTGCCTGGTGGTGGTGGTCAGGAGCCAGTCGTCGAGGTACGGAAACACTTGGAATTCACGATGCCTCAGGTGAGCTGTCACTACTGCCATGCATTTGGTGACCACCCTGGGGGCTGTGGTGAGACCAAAGGGCAGAGTACGAAATTGGTAATGACTGACTCCCAGCTGGAAACATAAATGACTCCTCGAAGCTCTGTCCATTGTTATATGGTAGTACACATCTTGGAGGTCTACGGAGCACATCCAATTGTCTTTCCCTAACAGATGGAGTACAGACTGCAGTGTCACCATATGGAACTTGGCCTTCTTTATGGATTCATTTACTTTGCTGAGGTCCAAGATGGACCTCCAGTCCCCTGTTCATTTTGGCACTAAAAAGAATCTGGAGTAAGTTCCGAATCCTATCTGGTCTGTGGGGTCGGTTTGGATGACTCTCTTTGAAAGCAACTTTTGAACTTCTACAGTTGCTTGATCCCTGTGATTGGATGGAACATCAAGGATCTTCTTGGGAGTGTGAGGTGGAAGAGAAAAGGGTATGGAGTATCCTCTGGTGATTATTCTTTGTATCCAATTGTCTTGGGTGATGTTTAGCCAGGCCTCCGGATACAAAGATAGGTGACCCCCGACTGGCTCCAGAGAAGCACAGCCGGGCCCCACATCAGGAGCGCTGATAGGGACAGCCTCAAAAAGAATCTGGGCCACCCTGGTTTTGCCCTGCCTCTAGGGCGACGTCTACCATTAGCTATTCCTCCTCTGCCTCTGAAGGAGGAATCAGCCTGTGCATCTGGGGAAAATCTCTGGGACTTTTTGAACCACATCTTACCACCTCTCTGAGCCTTGGGATATGGTCTAGAAGTGACAGTAAAACGTACTTCCATGGCAGAGAGAGTTTTCCCTTTTTGTTCGCACCTGGTGAGTGTATCTTTTACCTTAGTTCCAAACAGAAAAGAACCATCAAAGCTGAGAAGAACCATGAAAGGGGGTATTGGTAAAGGTAGACTTGAAAGGCTCTGCAAAATTACATAAGCGCATCCAGGAGCGTCTCCTAAGGGAAACTCCTGAACCCACTGCCCTGCTTGCTCCATCAGCTGCATAGGAGATCACCCTCATGAAGGAGTTTACGATGGAATTTAAAGTGGACAACTGAGCACTCACCTTCTCAGGGAATCCTGCAGTAGATGTACCTTGAAGAGTATCTTCTAACTCCTTGAGGAGATCTCTCTGAAGCCTAGTAAAATGTGTAAGATAGTTCAGCGATCTGAGGGTAAAAGCCACTGAAGAGAAGATACACTTCCCATATCTATCTATCATTTGAGACTCCTTGTTTGGTGGATGGACAGATGAAGAAGTCTCCACTAGCTCCTTCTTAGTGGCCGCCGGCACCACCATGGCATCTACAGGCATGACCTTGGACAAAAACCCTTTCTCTTTTGGGGCTGAGAGAAATTTGTTTGGTCTTCTGGGGACTGGCTCCACAGCATCAGGAGTCTCCCACACCTTTCAACTAACCAGGTCAAGAGTTGATCAAAAGGTGGAGACACCCAAGAGGCTGAAGGTTGAGACCCAAAAGCCTTCAAGTACACTGACTCCTCATTAGAAGTGGGCAAGCCACCTCTCTGCTTTAGGAGCTCTAGAATATCTACATAGGAGACATCATCAGAGGACGACTTAAGGGACCCTTCTGACTCCTTGAGGTCAGTGTCAGAGGGGATAGACTCATCCGGGGAGTCTACATGCTTCCTCTTGCATGTTCTCTTCTCAGGGGGTTCCTCAGAAGGGTATTCCAGGGTGGTCTCGGAGGACTGGGGGGCCACCCAATGGGAGCTTCTGAGGCTGTGGGTCTCTGCTGTAAAGAGAGCGAGAAGGTGCTTGAGGGGGAAGAGTATTGGTACCCTTATGTGGAGCTGATGAGTGAGACAGCATGCTCTCATCATCTTGAAAGCAGATCTCTCCCGCTCTGAAGACAGCCCCGGTTCTGAGGAAATGGAGGTGATCCTCGGCTCCAGAGTAACTGGCTCCGAGATGGATGTAGGGACCGAGCTCATCCTAGCCGATGCACCAAGAGGGAGACTCAGCACCGAAGAGGTTCGGGTCCAAGTCTCCCTGTCGGGGCTGACTGGTGAGCTTCAGCTCCTAGACAACACGGATGGTGCCGAAGGTATCAGAGAGGAACTCGGCTCCAAGACAGCCACAAGGGGAGCTGGAGCCGAGGTTTCCATGACAAGTGACACTGAAATCTCCGGCTCCAAAGGCCTGACTCAGCTCAGAGAAGGAACCACAACAGGGAGAATGAACTCAGATGGCTCCGGGACCGACTGGGTCAAGCCAACAACAATATGGGCAAAGCAGATGACTTCAGGAGTTTAAGCACTACACTCTCCACGTCTTCTTCCGACAGGTTCTTGGAGGATCTGGATGACAGGGTAGATGATCTGGATCTCTGTAAAATTGGAGATCTTAAGGTTGGGGAGACCAGCAAAAGAACACTGGACCAGCTCCGATGCAATTTTTCAGTAGTCGGCTCTGAAAGGCTTGGGGCTAACACTGCAGTGTCCACATTGACCACCTCAACCAGCTCCGAGGACAGTGGAGTCGAGGAGGTAGAAGTTTAACCAAGTTTCAATGTTTTCTGAGGAGGTTCCGATACACTAGTCGGTGCCAGAAATTATCTCTTGGCCGACTTGACCTTCTCTTTTCTGGATGAATGGGACTTAGATGAAGAAGAAGAACTTGCTAAGTCTTCCTTGAAGGAAGGCTTGAGGAGACCTTTCAGAATTACCTTGTTCTTTCACTCCTGGAGAACTCTGGAGCTAAAGGACTGGCAGAAGGAACAAGTTTCCTGCAAGTGAATGGCTCCAAGGCAATAAACACAATTACTGTGGCCATCTGTAATTGACATCTTCTGGGAGCACTTTATGCATTTTTTAAACCATGAAGTTTTGTGATCTTTGGACTCTTTAGACATATCTACTCAGAGCTCTATAAACAAAGAGAAGGAAAACAAGGTCCTCTAATTTAAACGAGCCTCGCCTTAAGACAGGTACACAATAAATACAAGGAGGACTAGGTCCTCTAACATAAATTGGCCTAGCCCTAAAGCACACACACACAAACAAGAAACTAAAGAGGACTAGGTCCTCTAACTTAAACAGGCCTAACCCTGTTAGAAAAATTCAAAGATAACCGAGGACTAGGTCCTCTAACTTAAACGGACCTAGCTGGATAGAAGCTAAGCCAGAGAAAAAAACAGAAACTTAAACAGCAGGCAAAGTTCAAGACAATTAACACTGCACCCAATCTTCTATCTATAAAACTGAAAAAACAAACAAGGCCCTAATACAAACATGGACCTACATAGATATAAACTGTGTCAAAACTAGTGCAAAAAATACTGCACACAATATAATGTAGGAAAAAAGCAAAAAACAAGGTCCTAAAACAAACGCAGACCTACTGAATATTAAATGTATTAGAAACTAACACACAGAATACCACACAGAGAATGACAAGGGCCAAGCAACCAACAAGTTCTCAAAAAGCTAACTAAATAAACGGCAAAAGCACTTCTAAACACTATCTAAAAGATAACTAACTCTAATATTAAGTATAACAAGCTAAAGATTCGGTAAAGGTGAATAATAATGAAAAGGTTTTGAACTTAGCCACGGCCAAGCAAGAAGCACTTCTGAACTCGTAGACGTGGCAAACGAGATCTGGAGATTGTACTAGTGGACAATGGGATACTTGAGCCAACAAGGAGACTTTGAGCTTTGTAATAGGCCAAGTCACCCATATGTAAGAATGAAGGCGAGATAGGACTACAGAACATCAATGTTCTATTGAATATACTTGGTATCATAATAGTTTGAATTATATGTTGGGCTGTGAAGTCAGATAGCAATTTTTTAATATAAAGTTATTAGTAATGGTAAAAACTACCTGCAACTGTGAAAAAGCATGTTATCTATCATAAGCATATTGTTTCAGTTAAAATGGATGCTGGAGGGTAGAAAGAAGTGGCCTAAATGGAACTGCATCAGATTTTCAATGAATAGTGACATGAGATCAGAAATAGTCTCAAAAAAAGCAATGCATAAATGAGGTTTGGCAACAAACCAAGTTGTCCTGGGTCATCTTCAAGAGGGGTTAGATTGATATGTTAGTGGGAGTTAAGTGGGTTGGGGAGATGAAAGGGTTAAAGGGAGGGAGGGATGATTGAGAGGAAATGAGGTAAGGGTGGGGCGAGGCTTAGGGAGTTTAGAAAAGTGTAGCAGAGTAAGTAATCACATTCTGGCGTAAACTTGCTACCTACCCACCCTCCCTTTTTTGTTGGTGGGTTGGTGAGGATTGTGGTTATTTTATCAGTCGGGGTAGGCGGAGAAGAGGGGCAGGCTTGCCCTTTTTTGTTTCCCCTCTGGTGTCTGGATGTTTATTTCAAGGAGTTGTGGAAAGGAAAATGAGCAGCTGGAGGAAGTTTGCTGAATAGAAAAGCAAGTGGAGGTAAGGACACCGTTTATTTGGTTGGAAGGTAATTCAATGAATGGTATATGAAGTGAGATGGGGACGCTGCTTCATAAGTAAAGTAAGCAAGTAGAGGTATGGACACTGCTTACTGGGTCAGGATGAGTAAGGTCATGTTGTCCTGAGTTATTTGGTTGGATGAGTAATTCAATAAATGGGATATAAAGTGAGTCTTTGATGCTGCTCCATAAGTAAAGTAAGCGAACAGAGGTATGGACGGTGCTTACTGGGCAGGATGAGAAGGTACGCTGTTTTGATTAACATTACAAGGATGTTTATGCTGTGTTTAGAATCAACTATATGTCCAGTTGTAATTAATACAATTTTGATGATCAAAGCTATGTTCTGGAAGTTTTAATGTTTGTTTGTGTCTTTCGGCTTTTCCCGGTTAGGAGTGGCCACAGCGGAACTCCGGTCCGCTAATGATTGGCAGTAGATTTTTACATGCTGGTTTGCCAGGCCTAACGCACAACCTTCAACGAAGGAATGCCCATTCACGCATGTCGCCACACAGAAGACGGTCTAACTGAGAATCGAATGGGCAACGTCTAACTGTGAGGCGACAATGCTACCGCAGCACCACCACCGCAGATGTTCTGGAAGTTTTAATAAAGGTCGTCAAATGTCATTTGGTGTGATATGTTTATTGAAGGGGACCAGGACAATAGCCCATAGTTTTCAGTGAGGGTTGATTTTAAACAACAAAGCAGAAAAGTGTGAGACATTGCGATATACTTATGTCCCATGAGCCGATGCCAAGAGATTCTCCTGTGTGAAGCAGCCATGCAATCACTTATGATTCTACGATAACGCACATGAAGTATAAGAGTGAAGGTTAAGGGGCCTGTTTAAAGAAGCATTTTTTTAAGCTGCAACTGTCTGAAAAGTATCATTTTTCTGTATTTTTAATCTTTTTATTAAAGCTGTGCATTATTTGTAGTTTTATAGTGCATCATTATTTTTAGCTAAATATGAAATGTGCAAGGAATTGATACAGTGAAGCTGAGTTAAATTCTTTGTTCCAGTAGTAGGCTAACCAGTCAGAACTTATTATTACTTTATTTAAACATTGCACAGTTACTGTTATACTGCACTGGCATACATAAGCATAATCATATCTTGTTGTTCAGTACTTCCTGTGCCATCGTCCACAGTGCTGTCTGAAGTATTTTGTACTTCATACATTACTGTTAACAGTGCACAATGACTGGCCTGGATTTGTGGTACAGAAAATGAATTCCCAACTATGTTCCAGGCAACCAGTGTTCTATTAGCAGCCCCAGCACAAAGGGAGGGGCAGAATTGGAGGGGTGTAGCCTGCTCAATCTACTGAGGGAAAGGGTTGTGCAGATTTGGGGGCGCACACTAGATAGAGCCAAAGTCCTGGTGGAAATTGAAAGCTCACCACTAATGCCTTGAAGGGGTGGGCAGGGATACTTAGAACAGTAAAAGTGATGAAACATTGCCCGCTGTAATCCTATTGCATACCCCTTCCCTGCACCTCACTAAGCTCATGCATTAATGGTGGAACAACCAAAAAGGAAACACTTCAAACCACCCCAATGACTTCCTGAACGATGGTCCCTCCCAACCAACCCTCTTGATGGTGATGGGAAACAAACAGGCCAATTGGCTGTGGAGGGGGCAGTTGATCAACAGACAGCAGGGGCAAAGAGTGCAAAAAAAAAAAAAACGTGCGCATGCATGACATGATGTCACATTATGCAAAATGCATATGACAAACTGTATGTTGTGGATATACACTTATGCCATAAAGACTTAACAAGATAGGAGCCATTAGGTTCCACCCTGCTTTTATATGTGAATCCAAGAAATTCATGTTAACATTAATACAAATGGCCAATAACCTGGACGTCTGGTACAGCAGCAAGGAGTCAAACTCCAACACTGCACTTAAATAATACACTCAAAGCTAGGGAGAGAGAGTGACATAAGCTACTGCCTGCCAGCTCTCCTTCTCTGGGAGTATGGTATGAAGCTGTATGTAACAGGAATATATGGCAGTAGATGTCAGAGGCTAGCCTTGAGTTGTTCAAAGTAGCCTGGTTGGGGGAAGATGAAGTGCACATGAGTGGGGAGAGGTCTGGCCTAGTAATGAATGAAATGTATTCCTTGCCTCAGTGCCACATAAGAGGACATAGGGTCACATATTAAAATGTTACTGTCTGTGAAGGGTGATATAATTCCAAAGCTACCCCACATTCCATGAATCTCCCAACTCATCAGTTATGACACTTATAACCCTGGTAGTATTATAACCCCCCTCTCTGGTAAGTGTAACTTATTAGCTAAAGGACAGGAGGTGCATCTTAATTTAACAGCTGGCTGGGGCACAGATGGAGTTGAGGGTAAATAAAAATAAGCAAGTGCTAGATTAGGCCACTGGGTTAATGTTATTTTTTTATTTTATTCTAACATACTGATATATCTCATTACATTTCTCAGTACACTAAACTGAATCCACTGTTTTTAGTTATTTATTTGTTTTATTTATTAGGTCCATTTTCAGTGGAGGCCCAGGGATAAAAGTTCCAGATAAAAATACATTAAATACATGAAATACATAAAAAACAGCACAAGAATCAAAGTTGATGGGTCAGAATATCTAAAATCAAAATTCAAACAGGAAGAGGTCAACACTAACTGGGTTATGCATATCAAGTTATATACACAGCAAAAGGTTAGAAGTGTTAACATTTAGCAGCTAGGTCCATGTGGTGCATAGCAAAGACTCATTTGCATTTCTTAGCACAGTGTTTATAATATTGTTATAGAAATCACAGCAAATTTTAAAATATTTTACATTGATATGTTAGTTTTAAAAAAGTAGGAGATGAACAGTGTTAACCCATATTTGAAGTATCTTGATGTAGCAGACTTTTCACACTACATGGTAGTTTTACTGGGGTACATAATATATGTAACACTTTTGAGGTGGCATGAAAAGCTGAAGGAATGATGTGAGGTAGAAGGGGTGAGACAGTGTAAGAGTAGATCTGTTGTGGGTAGGAAAGTGAACCGCAAGACTACTGGTTTGAAACCAGAGGAGGGTCATGTTCATAGGTTCATAGGTTCATAGGTTCATACTAGGCTATCTGCCCTAGGGCATTTATAAGCCTAGCCAGAGTGTGTGTGGCTTTCACCACCCCTTAGGATGAGAATACTATACCCATTAATTTGCTGTGCCTCTGTCCAGCAGTGATACAGAGATGATTCCCGGGGTAAACCTACGATCTCCCATCCACTCGTCAAGATTTCTCTTGAACAGAGTCAGTGAGGGGCTCTGCCTCACATGGACTGGGATTCTGTTCCATAGTGTAGGGAGTCTCTGGGTGATGAATCTGTCCCTCCAGCACGTCCTATTTATATCTGTGTTGAGGTTTAAGTCTCTTGCTCTCGTGGCTCTGGTGGATTTGGATTTTTGAGGTGGAGCATGTCCATTAATTCCGGGTTGGACATGGCCTTGTATGTCAGGCACAGATCACCTCTGAGCAGACGGTATGTGACTGAATAGAGCTGGAGTTTCTTCAGTCGGGCATCGTATGACATATGTTTGAGCCCCTTTATCCTTTTGGTGAGGAACTTTTGGGGTCTTTCCAACTGCTGCAGGTGTCGGGTAAGGTACATTCCAAATGGGGCGTTGTACTCAATCATTGGTCTGATAAGTGAAGAGTACAGGGGTACAATGACCTCTCCTGATCTGGATGTGAATCCCTTCATGATCAGGTGGGCAATGTAGAAGGTCTTCCTAACCACTTTGGCAATGTGAGTGTCAAAAGAGAGGTTACTGTCAACTTGGGTCCCCAGGTCCCTGATAACTTCTTCCGTGTTTAATGGATTACCACCTATGTGGTAATTAGGGGTTACCTTGTTTTTCCCAAAGGGTATGACTATACATTTTTTGGCATTTAGCTTAAGGCCATGGCTCTGGCACCAGTTATCCATTTCTATGAGACCTTTCTGGAGGATGTCTGTGCCTGATGGAGTGTCAATTATGGTGCCCAGTTTGCAGTCATCTGCAAATTTTGTCAACCACAATCCCCCTATGTTTGCCTGCACTTCAGAAAAATAAATGCCGAACAAGAGGGGGCCCAGGACTGAGCCCTGTGGGACACCGCTCGTGACCGGCTTATGTAAAGGGTAAACAAAGCTTGTGGGTCTAACCAAGAATTCTGATGGGTTAATACTACTAGATAGTGAGGGGCTTTGTGTGGTATATTGATTAAGGGAGGAGGAAGACTGTATAGTAAATGTTTAACCTGGAGAGTCACAAGAGCATAACCAGGTATTTGTTTAGTGCGCTTTAAGGAGCTTTTTAAATTGTGAGGTGGAACTAATGGAAGTTAGGATGCTAGGTTGGGTATTCCAGGCTTTAGAAATAGAATAACTGAAGAGAGATTTCCTGGCATAATTGCTAAATTTGATGACGGCTAGATTGTTTTGGCTACTAGATCTTAATGTACTTGCTGTAGAATAGGGGATAATTAGGTTTTTAAGAGCTGAAGTTTTAGCTGGGTAGTAATAAAGTTTGTGAGTTAATGACAGTTGATTGGGTTTTATTAGCTGAGGTAGCTCTATCCATTTTAATTGTTTGAGGGCTATACAGTGATGGCACCTATATGGGGTCTCAGTAGCAAATGTAGCTATTTTATTGTAACACAATTCTAATTTAAGTAGGTCAGTTTTACGGAGGTTGGTTAAATCTGGGGATGCATAAAGGAGGGTGGACAACAGATGTGTCCTGGCTATGGTGGGTTTGGTGTCTTTAGTGAGAAATTATTTGTTCTGGTATAGGTTGTCAAGTTTTTCCTGAACCTTTTCGATAGTTTGGGGCTATGTGAATGTCAAATTTTAGGTTATCTATTTCTACATCTAATAGTTTGGTGTGAGAGGTAGAGGTGATTATGGTGTTGTTACTGGACATGATGGTAAAGTTGTCACACGGGTGATGGGTTACTATTGGAAGGTTGACAAATGGAATGTGGATTCCAGCAAATATGGAAAACAAATACTAAATTTCACACTGCCAAACACTGACAAGCATGCAAACATGCTGAATCCCATAACTCTCTACAGCTCAGGACCAAGGATCAAGTGTTAACATGGGTCCTGAAGGAGGCCAAGTTTCACCAATCTGTATTGTCACTCTTCATCATTACAACAATTGGTGTTTTGTCTTCCATTTTGCAAAACTGACATTTTGTGTCTCAGGCTTATAACTATATGTCTGTCAAAACAATCTTGCAAGTTTTATTCTAACCACATTCCATCCATCCTCAACCCCTTCTTCCCATTTTACACATAGGGTCTGATGTCACTTCAGCATTATTATACATAAAGTAAACATTACTATATAAAGCATAATAAAACTAAAATGAGCAGAGGCACAAAAAATGTAAGGGATTCTCCCTGTCACTTGTAATACCCGGCACAGAACATGGCCATACAGAGTATGTTGAGGCATATGTATTACCTTGCTACTATATAAAATAAGCACTGATACTATGAGGAAATGCTAACAAACATGGGGAACATAATCTTTTGTTGATGAGTTCATTCAATTGATGTGAAAGAGACGATTCAGCTAATTGAAAATCAGCTGATTGAAATGCGCCAGCTTTTTTTCACTACAAGATTGTGGTACAGTGGGGATCAAAGCCCTTTTCTCACTGAAGTGTGATCTTGAAGTTTGTTTATATATAGTTAGCAGGGGTGTGGAGGAGCCCAACCCCCAAAAAAGCATTCTTTCTTTTTTTGATTTTTTCAATCCTTTGTGGATCAGTGTTTATTTTTGACTACTGGGAGTCATTCATTGGTGGATCTACAACTTGCTTTTTTGACGGAAAGGTATGCTTCACAAAATATAACAGAAAACGTAATGTGTCTGCTGTAGAAAACTGGCACATAAGGAAGAAAACAATTACTCAGGGAAAGTTTAAAACCATTTGGGGTGATGGGTAAAGAATATAAAACCTCGTGTTTTTTTAAGTTTCATGATTTTTTTTTTCAAAACACCTTTAATAAAGCCTGTCGTACTATGCTAAGGAAGCCAGTTTGAAGAACAGACTAGATAAGTTCCTTGTCTATGGTGGAGGATAAAATGTGAAATATTTGGAAAAACTAAAATTTCTTGTAGCAAACTCTGTGTTGAACTTAACATCTGTCATGTTTTCAGAAAGAAATAGACTAGACTAGACTAACATACGGGACAAGTCACTAGATTCATCAATGATAAACTGCCTGCATTGGTACAATAATAGGCAGCTTCTGGATATGAAAGGCATGAATGCCTTTCTGTTATGGAGTTACAAGTGGACAGAAACATACAATAACTGATGGTATGTAATCAGTATCACATATCCAAGCCCTTTCAAGTACCCAAGTGGGCAGTAAATAATACTTAAGTCTTACGCAATGCTGCTGAGGAAAATGGATACACCAGTGAGGTTCTGATTAGATTACATCCCTGGTAGCTAGTAAAACTCATAGTACCAAGTATTCTAGCCTGAATAACTAAATACTTTCAACAGAGTCACACCCTGTGTGATGCATTTGTCATAAGAACTGTTGTAGTGCACTCTCACAGTCTCACTTTCTATGTATAGAAGAGCACTTCAGTTACTCTAGCTGGATGTAGATAATTGAAAGAGGCTAAATTCTTAGTCCACAGTGTATATATGGTTTGGGTTCCTCCTAAATGACATGAGCTCCTTAATCTTTAAATTTCTCAAAGTTCTCAATGCACACCCCTTTCAAGAAACTGAAATTAAAATTATTATATTGTTAATTGCATTCAGTTCATATAAAAGTCAAAATGTTATGATCTGTGGGATGTGTAAAAGTATTTGGTTCGCCAGCAGACTGTCATTCTTATTACAGATCTAGAAAAAATCCTTGTAAACTAGATATTAAAACAGCTACAGTTCCTTATTTCATGAATTTGCTGTTTTTTTTTTCGTGACTGTTTTGGAACAGAACCTTCAGTTTTCACAGAGAGGCTCTGAGCTTACTCTACTATATATTTTAAAGTGCCCCCCCCCCCACACACACACACACATTGTAGATCATGGGTTAAATAGATTGTTAATCACTATTACAAGTGATCTTAGAAATCATAATCCAACCAACTCATGAAAGAATCAGCAATGAGTGTGCATTATTTCGCCCTGCCTTCCACTCATTGCTAAATAAAAATATTTATTAAAAAACTAACAAAAAATGTTAAACTTGATGAAATTAGTCACTGAAATAACTAAGGATGAATGAGGTTATAGTTGCTTTGCCCTTCTTTACAATACGTCAAAAGGTCCTTATTTTAAGAACGAATGCTTCATCTTCAGGAAAGTGCCCTAATAGTGCATTACCAGAAAGGAAGCCCACCCACAGCTACCATAGAAGGTACGGTATCGTGTGTGTATGTGTGTGTGTGTGTGTGTGTGTGTGTGTGTGTGTGTGTGTGTGTGTGTGTGCACGCGCGAGTGCGTGCGCATGCGTGCATGTATGAAAATGGGCTATACCTTTACATCAAAATGTTCTACATAAACATGCAATCCATAATCTAACTAAAGTTAATTTGGAAGAATACACAAGTAGTCATTTTCTTGCTTATTCAATCTGGCACAATAAAATCACATATTCCCTAGAACCATAAGCCTTAAAGGAAAGGCCTGCAAATAGTTCCCTGGCTATCCACACTGCACAACACATAGAGTGAGATGGTTATTGTGTGATTAGAATGTGGATCAGAAGAACTAGGTTTGTCCCTCAGTGAAGGAACTATTTTTATTTCCTTTTTTTAGGGAATCAGATAGTGACAGAACTCTGCCAATACCACTGCAATCCAGTACAAGAATGACTTGGCATTGTTTTGCTCTGGCTTCTCTGTAACAAAGGCTCAGTTAGTTCAGAAGGTCTTTTTTTCTAAGTTTAGTGAATAGATCAGTTATAATAACATAATCATAACCATCTCAGAAAGGAAATTACTACTTCTTGGACCTTCATTTTAGTATAGCTAATGATTTAAGCATTGTCATTTACACAAAAAGATCAATCTTTGAATGACAAAGCAAGTAAAAAAATACAAAAAAAAAGAATGTTCGTATTGGGGATCAATTCTCCTATACCATTTGTGGAAAGTCATGTTTCTCAGATTCCCACAATATAAATTATTTTGCAGCACTCTCTCACTTATATATATTGACCCTAACTTGAGATAAGATAAGGTGATACTGCAGAAATTCCTGATTTATTTAATTTTGATTGTTAATGATACCTTACTTTCTCATAGCATGTGACTCCTACTGTAAACAAGATGCATGTTAAAGGCATGTTTCATTTTCATCATAAGCAGTCCTGACTAATGAAGTTAAGCTAGGCTGAGTAATCTGATATCCACATGGCCACCACAAACATTTAACAATATAGGATGGGGTATGTTTCTACTCACATGGAATATGGCCGATGACTTATAATACAAATGTAATAGGATGTGATCTTTGCAAATGGAAACGCTAAATCCAGACTTCTGGGAAATCACATTTAACATTGTTTTTTATGCTACCAGTCCTCAACTGTTTTCCTGTCAGAGAAATGGATAAGATATCAGCCTGTACTGAAACACATAAGCTGCTCTTCAAAGATATGTTCTATCTAATAAAAGTTACCTCCTGCAAAGGACACAGCAATAGCTTTCTTGTCACAACAGACACCTTTCAGTTCCCTTCAACCCAATTTTCTTAAACAGAAAGGATTCAGGTCTGATTTACATACTGTATACTGGGTCTATATTACATTGATGGCTCTTAAATGTTCGAATCTCTAAAGGTCAACTTTTAGAGATCAAACATTTAAGTGCTCGAAAATGTAATAAAATAAATAAAAAAAAGGTAAACCCCCCTACTTAAATATACCAACTCCAAGATCGCATTTCAATGCACGGCAGAACGGAAACAGGAAATTTCCCATTCCCTACACTGTAGCGCGATCTTGGAGTTGGTATATTTAAGTAACGGGGGGTGTGGGGGGTGCAGGGGGACTTGCCCCCCTGCTTACATCCTTTAGTTTTTTTTTTTTGTATTACTTTTATTTATTTTTTTAATTTTTAAAGATATTCGAACACTTAAATGTTCGATCTCTAAAGGTCGACCTTTAGAGATTCGAACATTTAAGCATTCGTTTATCTAATATCGACACTGTATACTTACGGCTTTTCCTTCATTTTTTCCAAAGCAATGCATTCATGTTTACTTAGATTGTATTCTTTCACACCTTTTACATGTCTAAATAGCATGCATATAAAGCTTGCTTACACATAGCTTAAAATTAAAGGAAAGTTTTCCTTGCTAAAGCCCTATTATAGTTTATGGCATTCAATGTGATTATGTGTGTGTGGGGGTAGGGGGACAGGAGATTGTATATGAGACAGATAAGATGAAAAGTAAAATTTCATATTCAAGAGGTAATATCCAGGTGTGGTGGCAATACATGTAAAAGGTTACCATTATGATGGCATTCAATTTACAGTATAAGGCACTGGACAGTGCAATGGTGCAGCGGTAGCATTGTCACCTCACAGCAAGAGGTTATCCAGTTCAATTGTCAGCTGGGGTGCCTTCTGTGCAGAGTCTGCATGTCCTCCTTGCATTTGTGTGGGTTTCCTCCGGTGCTCTGGTATCCTCCCACATTACAAAGACATGCATCTGGAGTGTTTCTCCCCGGGCCTCCACTGAAAATTGGCTACATTCCAAGTCGGACTTTCCTGGTTAACAAATGTTAAATAAATTAAATAAATAAATCATTCATTGAGGGGTGGTGGCAAGTGTTTTGCGTTATTCAAACTGGAAAACATAATATTAAAATATAATACTTTGTTCACATGTGGTTTAACCAACTAAGTAGACTAAATGAGCATGCTTTGATTAATTTTACATTAATCTCAATTATTAGTTTTCTTGATATATTTTCCTAGATCCTTCCTCTTTAGGAAAAAGTAATTGAAATGTCAATAATTAAACAGTAAAAAGTGATTGTATTTGAATCAGTGTTAAATTAACATAGTGTTGGAAAAGTATATAAGAGTACCTCTGCTATTTGGAGGTTAGGCGAATGTTTCAATAAAGGCTTAATGCTGAGGCTCTAGAAATATATTTTATTCCATATGCTTTAGTTTTTGTGTGTGGTAATGAAAGTTTTTAATAGTTTGAAGTTTTGCTTCCCTTGACTATGGCCACTTGGCATATAGCAGATTACACTTTTTCTGTTTACTTGCCCCTTTTTGGCTTGCTGATGTGCATCTTGCTTTTACCCCCTTGCTGATGTGCATCTTGCTTTTACCCCCTTGCTGATGTGCATCTTGTTTTTACCCCCTTGCTGATGTGCATCTTGTTTTTACCCCCTTGCTGATGTGCATCTTGTTTTTATCATTTGCCATTAACTATATGATTTTATTTTACTGCGTTTGATAGGGCTGTGGAAATGTGTTGCGCTAACTATCTGTGTCTTGCGGAGGGAGAGCCAAGATTTCCTAGTAGTTTTATTAAGGCCTCTAAGACTATGTTGGTCTATTCAAGTGCTTGAGAAAAAAAAACACTGAATCTGTCTCCTAGCATTCTGCTTCTCCTCTCTGGCAAACACAAGCCATCCTATTAATAAAGCTCATCATCTCTTCAAGTAAATATCCAGTCCACAGTGAAGGACTTAGGAATGAGCCCACTTTCCAGCTATTGGCTGAAGGCCATGTTATAGTGTACATTCTCAATATTTACATCATAGGCAGAGAGCTTCTATAACTGTGGTAGTGTGCATGTTACTCCCATAGGGCTCATCTGCAGTTTCTCATACTCCATCCTCACCGTCCTGATGTCTTTTCCAGAAATTTCATTTGTCTCAACATGGACAATGTTATCAGTATTCCTATCCTGTGCAGTTGCTCCTGGAATCTTATTTTAATTTAATTGTATTTAAGGCAGGCAGACTGGACCAATGTCTCCTTGTCATCTATGACCTAATTACAAAGCAAGTAAAAAAAGAAAATAATTACTATGGGTGGAAATGTTCATACAGGAGACAATGCAATATACACAAAAAACATGGTTATTTATTATATACCACAGAGCTAATATAATTACATATTCAGTAACAGTGGTTGTTATATAATTGAAAAAAAAGGCAATGGAACCTCTGTACAGCTGTCCACAGCATTTTGCTTGGTTATTACAGAATGGATTTATGCACATAAAACCTAGGGAAGCTCTGTTTTGTCAATGGAAACCAGTTACATGCTTTGTGACTCAGTAAGAGAATGCTTTTATGAGCTTTTCTTTTATTTAATGTATAGCTGTGGGTTAGCAATGTGAAAAGACTGGTGACAAGTGAGCAGATGTTAAGTGCTAAAGTTTTGTGATATCGGAGGAAGCTCAGGATAGAACCGTTTACAGATAAAGAGCTTTGCAGAGAAGGGACCAGGAGGCAGTGTTAGTTCTACATAATCAATAGATATGACTTCAGCTTTAACAGTTAGGGAGTGTTCCCACAAGGCACAGATACCAAAGCTATTGCAAACAGATTGCTACATAAACCTACAAAATTTATTTAAGAGGTATTGAAGTCTATCACAGTTGGTATTAGAAACAGAAGTGACAAACTGAATGGCGTGTTTCATAATAAGGATATTTTTTTTTCATTTAGTGATTCTGGTTTTGTGAGTTAACAGATATTGAACTTTGTGGCATACTATCAGCATGACCTCAGGTTTAGGACGCATAGTGTCAAAATGAGTTTTCAAGGTGAGTTGTCGGTTAAGCCAAAAGCTAAGCAATCTTGAGGATTTACTCCTTGTATTTTCCAGCCACAGTAAAAATATACCTTCCTGTATTCTCCTGCTCCTACTTTTACCCTCCTTATTACTGAATTCCAGAACATGAGATGCATCCTTAACTGTGGAGGTCTGCTGCCTCTCTCCTATGGTTCTCCTCTGTACAGCTACTCAGAATACTATTACGTCTCCTCTGCTGTTGCATGCTTTGGAAGGCCTAACTGTGGCATAACAGCATGGAAACTATGCAAAAGAATATCTTCTGGGATATGTTTTTGCTTAACTCCTCTCACCTTCTCATAGCCTACTACAGTTCAAGTCTTTTCCTTTGCAGCATCATCTAAATTATTGGTGGGAATTTTGGAGGACCTCGGCTGTCTAGGCAGTCTTTCCTCCAGCCATAATCACAGAGTCATTAATTCATTTTCCGTGTCAGTGACTCAGCAAGTAGAATGGTGTTTTAATGCTGCAAAGGTTGTGAGGTTGTAGGTTCTATTCTTATACGAAGTGTTTGTATGCATGCTCTATTGCTGACATTGTACTTGCTGCATAGGTTCATAGGTACATAGGTTGGTACTAGGCTATCAGCCCTAGGGCCTATACAAGCCTAGCCATAACAATTCCCTGGCTATTTCTTCCCACACTATTTACTTCCCTGGACCCCTGTCTAGCAGGGTGACTGACGTGATCCCCAGGGTGAATTTCCTTTCTCCCATCCAATCGTCAAGGTTCTTTTTGAAGAGGGCCAAAGAGGCACTCTGCTTGACATGTATGGGCAGTCTATTCCAGAGTATGGGGAGTCTCTGGGTCAGGAACCTATCCCTCCAGCATGTTTTGTTCATTGTGATGACAAGGTTTAGATCCCTGAAGCATGGAAGGGAGGAGGTTCTCTCCTAAAGCAACATGTTCTGTTGGTGATGTTAAACCAGGTAGTAACTCACTTGAATGTTAAATATCCTGTGATTAAAAAAAAAAGAGTACCAGTTTTCTTATTTTATTGTAAATCCACATAAATTATATTGCAAAATGAAACATAACAAAACAGTTTGTTTTTATAATTTGCTTAGTTATCATTTCTTATTATTAATAGCTTTAATATCTCCCATTCCACATCTTCTGTACAGCTTAACCCACAACTTCATAATCTTACAGCATACCAGATAACCTAATGTAATATCCATAACATAAAATCAGTAGATTAAATTTTCTTTGAAAATTTAACCTCAGAACACTTGCACTTATAATTCCTAAAAAAACAAATATTTCCATTTCTTCACTATCACAACCCTACCCACCACCAAACACACAGTTTCCTTTTACTTTTTTCTCTCTCTGCAGGACCAGCTCAATGGTTTCTCTGCCTGCACCAAGTCAACTCAGTCATTCAGTTTAGTGAGAGATGGGCATCCCAAAGATAGGCAGGAGCCTTATTCTCCATTCATTCCCACACTGATAGCCAAATCAGCCTATTAATTTCCAAAAGAAAGAGTCCCCTAGTGGAGCACCCTCTGTCTCATGGCAATTCTAAAAGCAGCACTAAGTGCTGCCAGTCACAGGACATCTGCCTTTGCATATTCAAGCAGCCACATGCATTTACACAGCGGCAGAGCACTGGCTCATGTTCATGGTGCAATAACTAGTTTTCCCACTAGGTGTCCCCCAAATGATAAGGCAGATCTGTCTGTCCCCTAGATGGGTATGTCAGCAGTGGTCACTCATTTCTATCCTCCCTCTCCATCTCTATCAGGGTCTTCAGCCAGTAATTTAACTAGGGTCACCTGGTCAACTGTAAGGGCTGAATTTACCCTTTTACTTCAGCAAAGCTGGCTCTTTTTTCCTTTTTTATTTACTTCCTTTCTCCTTATACTGCTAGCTTTCAATGCATCAAATGACATGCAAAATTTCATATTCCTAATTGTATACATTATCCTTAATAAGAGCTTTGTTGAACTTCGAGCTGGCACCTTGGCGTTCATGAAAATCTACTGCCAATCATTAGCAGATCGCAGTTCCGCTGTAGGGACCCCTAACCGGGAAAAGCCGAAAGACAACAACAACAACATCCTTAATAAGAGCTTTCTAAATTATTTCATATACGTTTTCCCAACCTGGGCATAAAATAGTCTTGGTGATATCAGTATACCACATTCTTCATTCTTTGTATAATATCTCTGTGTAATCTTCAGTTGTTTTAATTTTCTTAAAACCCATGCATAATGCACATTTAATTAGATTTCTTGCTATTTGCAAATACCTCCCAGTCCTCTCTGTATTTAACTTCTTATGTATATATTTTTTTAATAATCATGCCAAATCCAATATTTCCTAAAATGCAATGTAAATGTGAATTGTAATAATGAACAAAAGGAGAGGACAGTCTCTTTATCCCTTATACTAACTAAACGTGTTTTCATACAGGATTAAACTTTGAGACACACAGAGCTCAAAATTATTCATACTTCATTTTCTTAAAATTCAGGTGTAGGATATACCCCATCAAATATAACCTAAAAATTATCAAAGCAGACTTTATCAAATTAATTTTTTAAGCATACCATAGTATATGCCACCTTCTACTTTATGTTTTTCATTTTCCTAATACTAAATTATAATTGCCAATTACTACAGACTTATTAACATATCTTATTTATTATAATTCAATATCTTTTCCCCAACTAAAGCATTGCATTTCTCATCTTCTCACCATATCCTTTATTCTCTTTTAATTCACTGATAGCTCTATTATCATCAGCTTCTGCACAACGCATTGTGTGTTTCATATACCACCAACTTCTTTACAGGACATTTCTTTACATTATTCCAAAAAAAAGTACCAGTAAATCCAAATTTGAATTGAATATTTAAAAAAAAAGCATAGGATTTTCATGGAATTTGTCATTCTAGGACAGAGAACTCATTCATCACAATTTATATGCCATTTTATAATAACACCTTATAATAATTTGTCGAAATACAATGGAATCATGGTAATGACCAAAAATTGTTTTTAAAATCACATGCATAATTCACTAAATTCATATCGTAAGAATGGAATTTAATTTTCTAAGAATCAGAGATCAGAATCCATGGTGATCTGTCTTTCTATCCATATACCACAGACCTGACTCGTGTTCATATGATAACGCACTGTCTAGCTGTCCACTCTTTATTTGCTTATTCTTGCATGACTTTATTTCTGTCATAAACTCACTATCTCTAACTGTCGCTTTACTTCTTCCCTGACCTTTCTGTCTTACATGATCGAGCTCAATGTTCAGAAAAGCCTGTATCCAAGTAATCTCCTTTCAATGGATTCAGATCTTTATTAACCATAACAACATCTATCATCATAACAAACTGCCCCCTCTTATAATACATACAAACATAAAATATTTCAAGCATGGGCATCAATGCCCTTCTAGCTTGCCAATATACCAAAACAGCTGTTTTCATAATAAGTGTCCAAAATATCTAAACTAGTACTTGCTTTAATGTAATTTGGTAATCTGTTCCATGCATCAGCTACTCTGTCAGAAAACCCATTAGTACACTTCTCATTCCTATAGAATCTTCTACATAGGTTGTCTGATAATTCTCTCGTACTTTTTGATGACCCCAAACATTCCCAGAGGTAGTTGTCTCTAAATGTCCTATATACCTGAATAAGATCTCCTCTGAGATATCTGTAAGTGACAGTGTACAAGTTCAGATATTTTAGTCTTTCATAATAACTTAAATTTTCACATCCACGGATGCCCTTGGTATATTTCTGCTGTACTCTTTCCAGTTTACTCATGCTTGTTTTCTTATAGGGTTTCCATATTGTAATTCCATACTCAAGTTTGGGTCTAATGTAACTAACAAACAATGACTTCATCATTTTTGAGTTCCTAGACTTTATAAAATTTTTTATACAACCTATAATTCATAACTATCATTAGCCAATTGGTCGCTATGATTAGAATAACTTATAGCTGAAACTACCCATATAGCCAGGTCCTTAAATGAGTCTACAGTTTCAATCACTGTGTGCTGTATTAAATATTCATCTTTCAATTTATGTCTCCCAAATCTCATATGCTTAGTTTTTGATGTATTTATCAGCATATTATTCTCCTGTGCCCAAATGGTCACTTTAGTCAAGTTATTTTGCAGACATGCCTTATCTGTAACACATGTAATCAGTTTACCCAATTTCAGGTCGCCTGCATATAGACTGTAGAACACCTCAGATGAAAGAGTTAGGTCTGCAGTTGCTGTATGATACTTGCCATGTCCTATTTGTAAGCCATGCATTTATCTGTCTTATCAAGAGTATATCAATACCTAGTTGTGCTAATTTATTGATCAGTGTTTTGTGTATGACCCTGTCAGATGCTGAAGTCAAATCTATATAAATTACATCACAGTACAATTTTTTATTCATAACTTTTATTATATTGTTACAGTGTGGTAATAGATCTGTTTTCAATATATGCATGCTGATATATGGTTTCATGTCCCAACCTATCCAGTTCTGACAATAATTATCCAATATTACCTACTCCATTATTTTTCCACAACATTAAAATAGACTTAAGGGTCTATATGATTCTGGGATTGTCCTACTCCACTTGCCCTTAAAGACAGGTTTAATAATCGCATGTCTCCAATCTTGAGGAATCTCCCCATATTTATATGACCTAGTGAATAACGGATATAATGGTACTATAAGTTCTCAGGTCATTGTTAGCAATTCTGTCTCCTCCCTGTGCTTTGTTTGGATCCAGTTTATGCAGTTCTTTTTCAATATAATCAAATGTGACTTCAGTATAATGTATCCTTACTCCATGCCTTTCTAATTACCTTCAGATTTTTATTTTGTCGTTGACTAGATTCATTAAAAAGGGTAATAGATTGATAGCTGGTCAGAAAACAAGTTTTAAAAAGCATGTCTTCATATACAAAGTATAGGAAAATGGAAAGAAGAGTGAAATAAGCTAATACATATTTACACAACCATCTAAAGTAATATAACCATCTTTTATGTAACAGAGATATCTCGCACAATCAGTTCATTTTCACATATGTTATTATATAGAGCAGTCATAAGTCTTATCTTTAGATCATCCATAAAACTGGATCAACCAATGTGTATCGTCTACTAAAGTTATCATTATACAATCCATATTCAATATTTTTCTCTGCAATTGTTCTAATCCTGAGATACCTAAATTATTTTCCAGTAAAGATATTGAACTCTTAGTTTGGCTGCAACAGAAAAATAATGCTGCCACACCTTTCTACAGCCTTCTAGCAGACACATATTCCCTGTTTCTGCTTCATATTTCATTTGATCTTTCACAGGCAGCTTGCACCGATGAATATTCTTTATGAAAGACCGTGTCTAATTATTCCATCAAAATGTTTTCTTTTCTACAAACATGTGTCCCTCTTTGGATGTAAATGGTTTCAACCAAGGACAAGACAACACTTTTACTAAATCCAAACATTTCATATCAACATCTAGGAACAGTTTCAAGTTTATTTGAGCTTTTAAATTTGTTTACACATTTATTCGCCTTTATCTTCATGTTGATCCAACTATCAAATGCCCAATTTTTTTTTTGGTATTTTCTGCAACAGAAATATATTAATGGGCAGTCTGATGTACTCTGAGCAGCATGGCACAAGATGAAATTTTAACAAGAAAATTAAAACATAGTTGGCTTATTATAATTACTCCATTTCCCCTTCGATTGCACAGTATACCTTTCTTAATGGGGCTTATCCTATTCCCCTAGAATACAGTAAAGAACATACAGGTACTTCATTTATATCCTGCTTAAAGTACCTCTAGTCAATATAAACAATATCAGACCTTCTTTGAAAAAAAAATACAGGTTTAATGAGACTAATCAAGTCATCATAAATGAATGAATGAATGAATACATACAAACATGTATATAAATATACATACATTTGTTAATAAAATGAAAATGTACAGTATCATCAAATAATTCATAAGCCATTGCATCAGAGTTGCTGCAAAACATAAACTTCAAAAATGTTATCTAATGTGCGATATAGCTGACTGTCACAAAGACTGATATTTAATTCGCAGAACTTTTTCTACTTTTCGTATGACCTATTATATAAACCATTTTGTTATGCTTCTTTTAAAGCAAGTTAAGTTTCAGACATGTAGTCTAATGTTTAATATATCTCATGCTAGGCAAACGGATTGTAAAGACTGAATTTTTTCTGTAGTCCCTATGACCCTGACTATGACTCAGATGGGGCCTTTGGTACAGCTCATTTATGCAGATAAGAAATGAAGAAATAAAACAAAATATCTCATGATTCCAATATGTGAAACTGAATAAATGCAGAAGCAGAGTTTCAAAACAAGAACATGTATTCTAGACCACAAGCTGATCTCATTAGATGCCAGTTCATGCATTACCGATTATCACATTTTCCTCTAACTTCAGCCATAGCACACCAATGTACATCACATTCACTTCAGCTTACAATACATGTGTTGGCAGGCTACAAACATATTCTCTTTTAAAAGGAAATACAAATTCAGACTCAAAATGTTTGTTTCAACAAATCGTGCTTTCCAAAGCTTTTAATTTCTACTGCTGCATAATTTGCAGTCAAGACAAAAGATTTTTATTAACATAAACATATTTCACTTTGGCCAAAGTCAGCATTCATCCAGAACTTCCCTTAAACAAACTTCCTCAACTGTAGCACCATAAAACTTCCCCTCAAAACACACATTCAGTTTCCAAAACACATCTTCCTCACTTAATAGTCCCAATGGTGTTGTGTGCAAAAGCAGTTAAAGATATCCAGACTATGCAAAGAATAAAACAGAATAAAATGCATAAATGCCCCCACATGCATTACAGCTGTTTTCTTTTTTCGTTCTTTTTTTTTTTTTTTTGCACAGTTTAACAATGTTTTGAAAAGTGTAGCACAATTTAGGACTGGGGACCTTTTTGGCTAGTACTGCTAACCACTGTATATTTATGGGACTTCAGTTGAATAATAAACCAAGACTAACAGCAAGTAGTTACTGTAAGAATAGAATGGTTTGTTATGATCCAAATATTTTAAAGCTGAATATGCATTACTTAAACAAAAGAAGCAGACAATAAGCCCATTTACACCTGTGATTACTGGATTATGCGCATGTGATGGGTGGAGTTCAACAGTTCTTAGTAACAATTCTTAGACACATTTACAGATACAGACATGCATACACACTTGAATCCATATAAATGGTTGTGTGTGTGTGTGTGTGTGTGTGTGTGTGTGTGTGTGTGTGTGTGTGTGTGTGTGTGTGTGTGTGTGTGTGTGTGTGTGTGATACAGACATGCATACACTCTTGAATCCATATAGATGTGTGTGTGTGTGTGTGTGTGTGTGTGTGTGTGTGTGTGTGTGTGTGTGTGTGTGTGTGTGTGTGTGTGTGTGTGTGTGGGTGTGTGTGTGTGTGATACAGACATGCATACACACTTGAATCCATATAGATGTGTGTGTGTGTGTGTGTGTGTATGTGTGTGGGTGTGTGTAAATAGGTAGATATAAAACACACACGTACACACTATATATATATATATATATATATATATATATATATATATATATATATATATACTAGGGCTGCTGCTCAAGAATCAGTAGTATTGTCTTAAAAGGTGAATGTCTACAAGATGCCTACTTTTTAATAAAAAACTACTGTTTTTTCTTCGACATACAGCAGTTGCTAAACTTCAATATTTTTGCATTTTTGTCTGTCTGCTGGTCAGTCATCTTCTTCCTTTCAGTCAAAGTCTTCTTTCCACATTTAATCATTATGTTTCTTCTGCATATGTTGCAAATTGTACGTGGGAGAGTTGCCTAAAATGTTGTGGACAATTCATAGGTTCATAGGTTCATAGGTTTATACTAGGCTATCTGTCCTAAGGCATTTATAAGCCTAGCCCAAAGTTTTGTGGCTTACGCCACCCCTTATATGAAAAAATACTGTGCCCATTAGTTTGTTGTGCCTCTGTCCAGCAGTGACACAGAGATGATTCCCGGGGTAAACCTACGATCTCCCATCCACAGGTCAAGATTTCTCTTGAACAGAGCCAGTGAGGTGCTCTGCCTCACATGGACCGGGATTTTATTCCACAGCATAGGGAGTCTCTGAGTGATAAATCTATCCCTCCAGCACATCCTATTTATATCCGTGCTAAGGTTTAAGTCTCTTGCTTTAGTGGTTTTGGTGGATTTGGATTTTTTGAGGTGGAGCATATCCATTAATTCCGGGTTGGACATGGCCTTGTATGTCAGGCACATGTTACCTCTGAGCAGACGGTATGCGACTGAATAGAGCTGGAGTTTCTTCAATCTGGCAGCATATGACAGATTTTGAAGTCCCTTTATCCTTTTGGTGAGGAACTTTTGGGGTCTCTCCAATTGCTGCAGATGTCGGGTGAGATACATCCCAAATGGGGCATTGTACTCGATCATTGATATGATAAGTGAAGAGTACAGGGGAACAATGACCTCACTAGATCTGGATGTGAATCCCTTCATGATCAGGTGGGCAATGTAGAAGGTCTTTCTAACCACTTTAGCAACGTGAGTGTTAAAAGAAAGGCCACTGTCAACCTGGGTCCCCAGGTCCCTGATGACCTCTTCTGTGCTTAGTGGATTGCCACCTATATGGTAGCTTGGGGTTACCTTGTTTTTCCCCAAGGGTATGACTATACATTTTTTGGCGTTTAACTTCAGGCCATGGCTCTGGAACCAGCTATCTGTTTCCGTGAGTCCCTTCTGAAGGATATCCGTGTCCGATGCACTTTCCACTATGGCTCCCAGTTTGCAGTCGTCTGCAAACTTTTTCAGCCAAAATCCTCCCATGTTGGCCTGTACTTCTGAGAAGTAGATGCCGAACAATAGGGGGCCAAGGACCGAGCCCTGTGGGACACCACTTGTGACCGGCTTGGAGTCTGACATAGCGCCAGCAACTCTAACCCTGTGGGTTCTGTCCTTAAGCCAGTTTGCAACCCATCTTGTGACATATGGGTTTACATTTAAGCTGGTATGTTTTTCTACAATACCCGAGTGGGGTATTGTGTCGAAAGCATTTGCAAGGTCAAGGTAGGCTGTATGGACTGCCTTTCCCTCATCAATGGCCTTGGTGACTGTTTCGAAGAAGTCGACCAAGTTCAAAAGGCATGATCTGCCCTTGACGAAGCCAAACTGGGTCAGGTCCAATGTCTGCAAGTCCCCTATATCTTTGTTTATGAGCTCCATTATGATCCTCTCCATAGCTTTGCAGACTAGACTTGTTAAGCTTATGGGGCGGTAATTACCAGGGTCCGTAGAGGCACCGCCTTTGTGGAGTGGGACCACAGTTGCCGTACGCCACTCCTTGGGCACATATCCTGTGGTAAGGCTGAGATTAAACAGCTGCCTTATGTGCGGGTTTAATTCTTCATTTAGCTCATGTAGCACACAGCCGGGGACACCATCCGGTCCCTCTGATGCTGTGTTTTTAGCTTTAGAGAGAGCAGCTTTCATTTGCGCATTTGAGATGTCTGGGAGGCTACACTCCGCTGGGATAGTTATCTCTCCTTTAGGGCGGGAGAGGGGGGTGAAGTTTGCATTGAACCTGTCTGCCAGTATGTTGGCAATGTCTGTGGGTTCAGTGATTTTTGTATCATTTTGGACTAATTCTGAGCATATCTGGGAGTTTCCACCCAGGTTCCTAACATAGCTGAAAAAGGCCTTATGATTGTCCTTTGAATCCATGGCAATTTTTCTCTCAAAATTGGCCTTAGCTGATTTTATGAGTGCTCGTATTTTTTACTAATAATGATCAGGGGTGACTTCCCTTTTATGGATTTTGTTCTATCATGTAATAGGTTTCTCCTCTTATTGTAAAGTTTGTTAATGGCTGGGGTCCACCAGACTGGACCTTTGCCCTTTGTGGAAAGAGTCTTGGTTTTATTTGGGATTGCCTGATCCATGCAGTCCTGGAGGTGTTCATAGAAGGCATTTGTAAGGGCTTCCGCAGATTGGGTTGTGGTTTCCACTGGCTCAGGGGCCTTGAAGGATACCACACCAGTCTTGAGTAGTGTGAAGTTTGCTTTAGAGAAGTTCTTCACTGTGGTCTTTTTGTTTGGGGTGGGGGGATGTGGATTTCCATTGAGATTAGTTTATGATCAGATCTCACCAATGAGGGATATACTTCCGGTGTGGAGCATTTTGTCCCCATGTTTGTGATAATGAGATCTAGTATATTTTCTCCTCTCGTGGGAACAGTGACTAGCTGTTCCATGGCATTTGAATTTATGAACTCCAGGAACCGTTGGGCTAGAAAGTTAGGGCTTGAGTAATGTTCCCAGTCTATATTCGGGTAGTTGAAGTCACCCAATATGATGGTGTTTGGAGATACATTTATACCCTCCAGTGTCTTCAGGAAGGCTGTGCAGGGTTCCTGAGTTTGAGAGGGTGGCCTGTATGCTACAATTTGTAGAGCAGTTTTGCCTATGGTTAGTTGCACCTGGATTGTTTCCGAAGCTTCATGCGTTGCCACCAACCTGGAGGTAATTCAAGCATTATGCAATTTAATTTTTATAAGAAAATAATGAATGCAACCAATAATACCCCTGTCTCCTGAATATGTCATAATCTTGTACTTGGTCAGTAACACTTGCAATGAAATAATATGTTTCTCACAATGTTTTTCCAGTAAAAGGGGATTTGGCCAGACAGCTCTCTTTGCCATTATTTTATACATCTTGTTTTTCATTTTTTTGTTTATTTTAATGTCATGTTCTTTTCGCCCACATCAATAGCATCTAAAATGGAGTCACTAGGTCTTACTTCCGTTTGCTCCTCCTTATCATTTCTTAGTATTTTAAGTGTAACCCGCAATCAAGTGGGGGATTACTGTGTACATACATACCGTGCAAGGCATGAAAAAAGGTTTCACAGACCTAAAGCATTGGTCATGCCTTTCTGTATGTCCCTATAAAGGAGTAGCACAAACAGTTATACCGGACCTCTGTGCTCCACAACCAGTGTCAGCCTCATGTCTTCTGTAAAGAATCTTATGATGTAGAATCTGACTCATTCCCCAGTGTAAACCAGCATCTGACTGCAGTCTGCAGGAAAAGAGAAGCAGACCCTTTAGATAGTCATACACCAGATCCTCACCGTCAGTCAGCTCTTCCAGTACCGAAGCCATTCCTGGAGCGGGCATGTCAGAAATAAAATTCTCATTTATATTTCTTTCACCAAGTTAGTCCCACTAGGCACATGCCCTGTTTCAGGGGTATTCAAACTGACTACAGAAGTTTGGTCAGGCTGCTCTGAATATTTCCCTGCACTTTTCAATAAGTGCTATAGGATATTTTTCATCTGCACAAGCTACAACCCAAATGCCTCATCCAAAAAATGGCACATTCAAAAGTGCAGCACTCCCTCTTATGCTGTAAACTGTCATGTTTAACAAGCTAACATTATGGTACTCTTTTTCATCAAGAATTTATGAAAAGCTCTACTGCTAAATGTATTATAAGAAAAAAATATGCATATCAGGAAATCACTTAATCCAATTTAAGCAACATGGGACAGCATTCTATTCATAACACAAAACATACAGATGTAATAAATATCTATCTATGTATGTATATACACACAGACACATAACATTGACATGCTGTGCGTATGCACTGGGGATTACACTGAAGTGGGCTAAGCACACCCGTACACAGCTCAGGGATACGTGAAATTTTCAGACAGATCAAAAATAACATGCAGCAGTCATAGTATAACACTATCATTGTCAGACAAAGTATATATTATGTGAACGTAAAAACACACTGGTTGTACACAGCAGTACAATTGCATAAAAACGCGCTTACTTCCCTGCTATCGAAGATTAAAGTTTTTATGCAATTGTACTGCCGTGTATAACCAGCGTGTTTTTACGTTCACATATCCTGCTTCAACTTGGTTATTTCATCTGGAGTTTGGTTCTTTGCCTTTCAATTCAAAGTATACATTATTAATGCAGATGATAGATAGAGACCATTTTTAAACATTTCTTAATTTTCAAACAATGCTCCATTTGCTGTAGGAAGGTTTAAGCCCTTTTTTCTCATTAATAAACATACTAGTCACTCTAACAGCATTTTTCGCATGAGTAGGTGGCTGTCTTTTGAGACAGTGTATGCAGCTGTAGTTTACCTCTGTTTCTCTGATAGTCATATCTCCTTCACTTTGTAGGCTATGTTACACAGACTAGACTCCTCATGACAACACAGACTTCTATGTCTTTGGAGTTTCACTGACAGATTTTTGGAATTTTCATTGCAAGCACCATGTTTCTGTGGTTTAGAATTATCATGTCATATTTGGGAACAACTCCTGTTCTGCAAAATTGCTGGCTATCAATAACATCGTGATCTTACAATGATCAGTTCCTGCTGCCGTCTGTGGTTTCACTTCCTTATAGTGTTGTTCCAAGACTGTTTGAAAGGCTGACCAAAGACTTTTCTGACTTTGTAAAATGGTGGTATCATGCATATTCCCATGATTCAGGCTCATGATGCCATTTGTGGTGGCTAGAACAATGACCCAGTTTTAACAGAACATGAATTTCTGATGCTGACCTCGTGTAACTCTACTTTCCTATGTGGTCTGTCTTTGTCAATTGCTGTTCAGTGTCCATCAGTAGCTGTCTCTTGATGTGTGTTCTTGTTCTGCGCACTACCGTACATTATGTGATGTGAACATTTGACATCACTGCAATTTCAAGAAAATGCCACCGTGATCCTAGTGTAAAAATATACTTGCTCAGTGGTGTCATGCTGCCTTGACTTTTTCAGCTGCTCTGTAAGGAATAACTTTGTGGCATTATTATTTACAGTCTGTCAGGTAGTCTTAATTTATACATTGTATTACTACCCCACAAAGTACCCATGTATGTGCTTGCCAGGGACCAGATCTTTAACAATGTACTGCTTCTGATTTATTTATTTATTTACTTATTTGCATTTCTTTATCAGGATGGTCCACTGAACCATAGCGAGCCCATTTTCAGTGGAGGTCTGGGGAGAAAAGCTCCACATAATACTAACATACAATAGAAACAATTAAGTAGCAGTTAGATAAGACACTCATAGCTAACTATTACATACATTAGAGAGTTTTAGATAATTAACAAAAACATCAAAAGCTAACTACATTAATTGCAGTATAGTAAAAGTTATGCAGTCATAGTTGAATAAGGGTAGAGTGTAGTTATTAGCAACTACCTAAGTTACAGTATAGTAATAGGTCATTTTTAGCATCATATGATTATGTTTTGTACACGAGTGCTATATTAACATAATCTGTCTTGGCTTCTTTTCATGCTGCAATCTACTAAAATTTAATTTTAACTTACTTAATTCTGTTAAATGCCAGGGAGATACCCTCCACAAATACAACACAAGGACAGCCAGAGTGATCAGCATGTAATTCATATATGAAAGGAAGCCAGATTGTCTGACAGAAATGTCATACAAATGTGGGGAACATGCAAACTTTGTAAAGAGATCATCCAGAGATTAGGAAGGAATTGGCCCCATTCCTAGGAGCCAAGGGAATAGCTGAATGAAGAACTGTGCCACCATACCACTTGATGGCAAGCCAATTGGAAGTGTTCACTGAGAATTTCCCAGAGTTATGTTTTCCTGTACCATGATGTGTCTTTTATTTATTCTTATTAAATATATTGCTGAAATACAGAAGAGCATGGTACTCCCACCAAAATATATGATTGCATGATAAACATTTTTAAATACTCTATTACTGCCTCAGTTTTTTCTCTAGCCTTCCCAGTGTGGTCAGGTGGGGGGGGGGGTCCATAGAGGGAAGTAGCATTTTAAACATAACAGATTAAACAGATAATTAGATAATTAAATAGATTAATAATGTTGTTGTTGTCTTTTGGCTTTTCCCGTTTAGGGGTCACCACAGCGGAACTCCGGTCCGCTAATGATCGGCAGTAGATTTTGACGAATGCCGAGGTGCCAGCTCGACATTCAACCTTCAACGAAAGCACGCCCATTTACGCATGTCTTTCGAGCACCCACCCAACCGCGGGGAGGACATGCAGACTCCACACAGAAGGCACTCCCTGCAATAATGATAATTAATAATTATTAATTAATTAATTAATTAATTAATTAATTAATTAATTAATTAATAATTGATAATTAATTAGATAGTTAGATTTAACTGGAATATGGTGGATACTAAGGAATAGGTCAAAATGGGAAAAAAATCGCACAGTAGAAGCAGTTAGTAGCAAAACCACCTCAGTATGCTTTTAGGTTCCATACCAGCCCCAGTCTTAGAACAGAGATAGTTTGGGGGAGTAGGAGAGGGTGGCAGACATGGCAATGCATGGGGACACCAAGGTAGCAGGAAAGAATGAAACAGAATTGGAAAATAAATAATGTCCAGTTTCAATAATCTGCAAACTTAATTAGCCGAAAGTCCTGATGACCTCTCTGGAGATGGGAAAAGTAGATGCTAAAAAAGGGGGTCCCAGCACTGACATTTGGACCACACTACTGGTTACCTTCTTTCTTTGTGGAGAGACATCCGTCATGTAACTATGTGGCTAGAACCTTCAACCAATCTCCCATTAACCTCACCATGTATGGACCTTGTTTTAAGGCTCTTACTTATTTATAATACCAGCATGGGGTGCAGTGTTGAATGTTTTACCCAGATTCAAATAAGCTGTGTGAACAGAATGACTGTTGCTTATAGCCAGTGTGACCTTTTTTTTTTTTTTTTTTACAATTTTTATTGAGTTTTAACAATACAAATTCACACTCAGAAATACATTAAAGAAATAGCCTGTGTGACCCTCTTAAGAAAGGTATTCAAACTGAGGAGGTAGAAACACCCTTTGATATAGCCTAATTGATGTGGGTCTAGACTGATAAGGCTTTTGATATCATAATTTATGATGTCAGGTATGATGTGTTCCAAGACTCTGCAAATCAGACTAGTCTCACTTATGTGTCTATAGTTTTTCAGATCTGTGGTAGGGACATTTTTGTGTTGTGGCGTGATCTGCAACTAAGATCAGGTTACACATTTAAGGAAGGGCTCACAAGGGCAAGAGCTGTGCTATTTATCTAGCATCCAGGTCAGTAAAACTAAATATGTTGATAAAATGACAATATCAGACCAAAGGGTTTTACCAATACTCCAAAATTCCAGAAGAAAGTTTGTCATGCTCTTACAAGAGAAACATATCCTCCATTAAAAACTTTGGGTTTATTGGCCAGTGTTGTTCTTTTTATTTATTTATTTTTTTTCGCGTGTGGTTTTGAAACATATGCTACAAGTCTGCTTTCCATTGGATTTCTTATCTCCAAAATGACAGCTTTACTAATTTTGTAGGGAACAGGAAAGGTCTATGTAAACATTTCCAAAAATAAAGCATCCAAAATTAATGAAGAGCATATATTTGCAAAAGAAAAGTTCAGCAAAAAGTCCAATAAAAGGCAAGGTTGAGAGCTTTATAGTCTAAGAGAATTTTTACTTTTTATACTGTGTAGAAAGATAGTATTTATTTATAGCACATTCACAGTATTATGATTTATAATTGAATTTATGAATAAGAAGTAGGATGATTGTTTATATATGGTGTAGGAATACCATGCACTTTTTTTTGCCAAAGTCAGTAAACACTACAGAATTGGTCTGTGGAATATCTTTACAAAATATGTAACAGAAGTTTTTAATAGGATCAAATGACTGTAGGAAACTTAGGGTAACTAAGTGACAAGACCATTTACACTTTGCCCATATCCACCCTCATGATGAATTGCCCCTTTTCAAAAAGATCAAAGAAGGTAAGTCCTTGAGTAAATTTATGGGTACTCGTCTAATCATTTGGGTTTAATCTGAATGTCACTAGAGTCACTTTGTTTAACCTTACACAAGAAGTTTGTTCCAGATGTGGGGTATATGTTTGGTAATATCTTTCTCTCAGCAGCAGACTTTATTTATGTTTTGATGGAGATTTAAATCCCTAGTTCTGGTATTAGTGGAGCTATG